>NC_136809.1:4880798-5003298 GCF_951216825.1 Electrona antarctica | reverse complement strand
TGTATTTGATCTGTAAATCTGAAATCTGTCAAAAAAAAGATCTGAATAAGAGGAAAAACTACATTATGGGGCATCACTTTATCACTTTGCCAAAATGCATTTTCAGACTAACGTTATAACATTATCCCATTTAAAAAATGTCTTCTAAAATCTGACAGTTTTCTGAAGTACCTTTGTTGCTGTATCAGTGGTGCTCAATATTTCATGTGAAGGACCCCAAAAAAGTATAATGTAATATTAGCCACCGACCCCCATCTGAAAATATGTTGTTCCAGGAACCTCCCAGAAGCAAAGATTTGAGTTAAAAAAAAATCGCTCTGAAAGAATACATTTCAAACATTTGGGCCACATTTTCACGATTTTTTTTTCCAAAAATAGCAGACCTACAAGCTCATAGCGCGGCACTCGGTGCCGCGCTATGAGCTTGTAGATCTGCTATTTTTTAACAGCTTAAGTACAACATAATGCTTAAGACACCAAAAAGGGGTTCCCGCCCAAAATGGGTTATATAAGCCTATCTCACAGAATTTCCCCGCCCCCCTAAATACGCCCCCTTTCGGGGTTAGTGGTGATAGCGTGACGTCACTCCATAGACGATACATGTTAACAGAGGTAATTTAAGAAGTCTACAACTTTTGTTTTCTCAAGGTAAGGTTTGTTCTATCTGTTCGACCTGATTTACCATCTTGTTTGCTTCATAATAATATTGGTCTGTCACATTTTTACATTAGAAAATGTACTTAGATTCTCCAGAGAAAAAAACTTGTAAATGCTCATGTTAAAGACACCACTATTTACCGGAAGTGGGCGTGGAAAGCGGGCTGTGAGATAGGCCTATTGCGACCATCAGTGGAATGGATGGTATTTTCAGAGCATTCTCGGGTGGCTTAGTGGATTAATTAAGCTCATGTCTGGTCCAAATCCTGCCCCGAGCTGCCCATGGAAACAGTTTATTTTACTCTGCTTGCATAAATCGAAATGTTTTTTTTTTTTACGGCTTAACAAATGACTTTGCTTGAAACCAGATGACAAGTCTGGAAAATTAAAACGAGATGTGTTGCAGCAAATGGCACTAGTCTGTGAACATGGACGCCGTAGTACAGTGTGTTCTATGACCCAATTTTGACCCTGTATCATGGCATTTAGAGCCCTGTTGAAGAGAATGATGATGTCAGTTTCCATGTCTGTTTATCCTTTATATTCTAGACACAGACACTGAAGGAGTAAATATCATGCCAAATTATTATTTTGGATTTGTTTTATTTCATATATTCAGTTCTATAGTTCATGTTGTCTCGCTCATATAGATTCAGTTCACAAAACGATTTATAATTTATGGAACCCAAACATCATTATTGTAATGCAACTCCATGATGAAAATGAACTCACTCTTATGGCACCAAATCAATTTAACATATTAGGAGGATTTTCTATAGTCAGCCTGCATGACACCATATAGGCAGATTTTGTAGTTTGTTGTTTCCACTCCAGGTGAAAAACTAAGCAACACACCAGCAGCTAATCAAATTAAAGATGGGTGCGTTTGATTTATGCGTCAGTGCAACTCCGCCTCTCACCATGCTCCACTCATTGGTCCACCAATCCTCTAGTCCAGCCATTAGCCTATTTAAGCCACCTGTGTTGCCACTGTCATCAGTCTCTTTCTCTCCTGCCATGCTTCCAACAGGGTGTAAGCACACTTAGGATGTCATGCGTGGCCAAATTAAAGCAGCTGTCTGCCGACGTCTCTGCCGGGTTTTTAAACAGCTGGTGGATGGAAATAAAGCTCCAGATTCGGCCAGATTCCCGGAAAAGTTTGCCCCAGCTGCATTCTTCCGCGTGGGTGCGGCTTTTGGCCGCGCATGGAAGCTCAGGGGAATGACAGCGCTGACTGTCATTCCCAAACAATAGTTTAATTAGTTTGTTCGGTCCTATAACCAATTCAACAACTCAGTTTTGCAACATTTCTTGAACAGCCAAAGGTATTACAGGGAAGGGTAATTTAGTCTGGGGTACCGTTTACATTCTATAGTTGACTGTTTGTTGCTGATTTTACACCAGATTACAAAACTACAAAACTACACAATCAGCCTACAGGGTGTCATGCCCCTTTAGGTTTGGACTAGTTTGCTTTAATACAAATATATTTTTTGTACAAATTTAATGGCAATAAAAATAATCTGCTTTATGGTGTCTTTTGTGTTAAAATGACAGGCAGAATCTGTTTTGTTCATAAACCGTACCTCAATTCTCCCTGTTAGGGTGGACATGGATTGATTTGTGTGAATATTATGTATTTTTTTAATCATAATTTAAATGTTTTATTTGTATATGTTCTCATAGTTCAAAGAAAATAAATAATATATCTAAATTCAGATACAATTGTTGTCTTTTGTAATACTATACACATTATATTCTGCATATAAATTCAAAGCTGCAAAATAAATAGAGATAGACAGGAATCATGGAATGTTATTGACAAGATATATTTTTATTTCATCTTTATCAATATATTTATTCACTGCTTTGCAATGTGTCAGTCACAACCCAAGAGGAAAACATGTATGAATTAATGGGGTAGCGGTGGCCTAAGGGTTAGAGGAGCGCCCTTGTTGCCGAAAGGTTGCCGGTCCGATTCCCCGGGCAGGCAGGAAAAATCTGGTTGGGGAAGTGATTGTCATCACTCACCCAACACCGCTGAAGTGCCCTTGAGCAAGGCATCTGTCTGTGTGTTTCTATGTGCAGGGCGTTGCTGAAAATGTGCTCAGCTACTAAATACAAAAATAATAATAATAAAAGAAAACCTAACGGTCAAAACCCATCCCTATAATATGATGCAACATCCTTTGTTTCCTACATGTACATTTACAGTATTTACAGTCTTTGTTTCTCAGTGTAAGGAAAAGGCCAATGTGTGCTCTATGACACGCATCTGGTGTCCATTGTGCTCTATGACACGCATCTGGTGTCCATTGTGCTCTATGACACGCATCTGGTGTCCATTGTGCTCTATGACACGCATCTGGTGTCCATTGTCATTTCCAACTTGATTTGCCGATACACTTAACCGTTTGGCCGCCAGGATTAATTAAAGAATGATTACTATAATATGCCAGGATATCCCCCGTTCAACCCTTATTTTGAAGATCCAAAACACCGCGACCGGATGTTGTGTCGACAAAATAGTGTGTGTGTGTGTGTGTGTGTGTGTGTGTGTGTGTGTGTGTGTGTGTGTGTGTGCGTGCGTGCGTGCGTGCGTGCGTGCTCTCGACCGGATGTTGATCTCTCTGGAAATTACTATGCACCTTCCTGAGAATAAACCCTATGGTAACCCCATGGCCTTTCCTCCAGTGCCGTCCTTTGCCAAAAATATCCACTTGCAACATAAACATATGGAATGGGCAGATTGCGGAATAAACTACTGATGTTGGTGCCCGCATGGCCTCTCTTCATACATTAGTCTTCCATAAGGTTTGTGCGCTTTTGATGAAATCTGTCAAATCGTATATTTCCTGGTGTAGTTTAATGTCTCGCATCAATTTCTTTTTGAGAGCATAGGCGGTTTGGCTGTAGCTGACACTCAACGGGGCCATCGGTGGAGTACCGCGCCAAAGTGACACTCAACGGGGCCATCGGTGGAGTACCGCGCCAAAGTGTCGGCAGGTACCAATTGTTTGCATCCGGATCATACTCAATCACGTCTGAGATCTTTGTGATCTTGTGCTTCCTTTCTGCCCCGGACGCCGTTGCGATCATCTGTTCCAACTGCGCAGACAACTGTGTCTCTCTCTCTTTCCTCTCACGAGTGGGCACGTCTGACTTGTGTGTGTGCACAAAATGGCACACCGGCCTTATTTTGCCCGTGTCGTGCATTCTGACGAAAGCCTGAACCACAATCTCCAAGACGTCTTTAATCTCCGCAGCGCTGTCCTCCGAAATGTTGACGATCACGACGTCACTGAGGCCCACGGCGAGCGTTGCGACGTCCTTGTCCCGTTCGTGGCTGTCGTCGTCTTGATTCATCTGATGTGGTTTCAGGCCCTCGGTGTCGATCACCATGAGGCAGTCGCTAATTCATTCCTGACGTCTTCGCCGACACCAATCAGTTGGAGGTAAGCACCTCGGGTGCATCTCCCACCGCCGACGCTGAACCTGAGACCAAACATGGTGTTGAGGAGGGTTGATTTCCCCACGTTTTCAGCTCCCAGGATTGTGACGACCTTGACGTTGCTCTTGGAATGCATGACGTTGTGAAGCTCGGCGAGTACGTCGGTGATCCATTTCATCGGGATGTTCGACGCGTCTCCGTCGAACAGCTCGACGGGGAAACCGTCCAGTAGCATCTGAGCGCAGTGTGCAGGGAGGTGTTCCATGACTTTTCTTTGCTGGCTGTACTCTGGCAGATAGGACGTATATTTATATAGCTGCCCACACTCGCGAAAAAAGTGCTCCAGGCCCAAACAACAGTCGGAGATGTTCATATCAATCTCCGCTATCCTTTCTTTTGCTTGGGGAGATTTCCGGCGGAGATCTGCGTACTGATCCCTCAAACCCGACAGGTCCTGCCGGGACAGGTTCTCTAGATCCATTTCCAACCATCGGAGGAAATGGGATCGCTGCGCCTCTGAAGTTACCACCCCGTGAAGGAAGTCCGCCATCGGAGGGCTCTTCCCCAGTCTCTCTTGTTTCCGTCTGAGCTCTTTCTCCTGTGTTTTCAAGTAGCTCCTGTAGTGCTCGACGTTTTGCCGGCAAGCTTTTCGCAGTCTGTAACTCTCTTTCTCCAACCAGGAGAGTCCTTTCCAGACGGATCCCTGGGATAGCAGCTGTTTGCTCTTGAACTCTGCCACCGTCGTTATGGTCCTGGTGATTTTGCCTGCGTTCTTTCTGGCACTCTGACACTCCTCGCCGTCCTCGTCGACAAGGATCCCAGAACGACGAGCTGATTTTGCCATGTTCTCCACTGAGATTTTGCTAGGACAAGTTTCTAGCATCGTCGCTACTGAAGTCTGGAGGACTTTCACCAAGTCTTCTTCAGACCTCTTCTTTTGGCTCACCGTAGTTGTCTTCAAGCTCGGTTTTGTTGCCATCTTTTTCAGAGTGAAGAACTTGCCCTGCGAACTGGTGGTGACCAAGAAGACCTCCGCCTTCATGTCGATTCCTTCCAACATCTTGATGTTCTGTGTGTCATCGCAGAAAATGTAAACGGCTGCCGATGTCTGACAGAGAAAGGAGAACTGTTTGTCAAAGACCCTGATGTCTCCTCTGAGGTTTGCTACGGCCACAGGATCAGTGAACCGGTCTACGTTCCTGTTCCCACAAGGCAGGTACCAGGCCATCTCAACTAGGCCATCGGAAATCCTTCTAGGAATATCGCAGCACGTCATGTTGCGATGGCAAAATGTGTCATGGTGCTGTTTCGGGTTACTGAGGAGTTTGTTCAATATCAAAGACTTGGAGAATTTGCTTTTCCCTTGCCAAAGGACACCAAAGGCACTTGAGAGAGCACGAGTCTCTCCTCGACGAAGGACTTTGTGAATGCATGATAAGAAGGACTGAACTTCCTCACTATGTCCCGCATGGACCACAGCATCATCGTGATTTCTCTCGTCTCGTGGTCGGGCAGTAAGAGCGGAATGGCAAATTGACAGAGGGACATTTTCTGGACTAATGCCTGCTGGAGTAAAGCGTCTGAACACAGAAACACAGCTGTCGTCAGGTCTAGGGGATTAATGGCGTTGTAGCTGTCACTACCAGCATCGCTACTGCTGTTGTCAGCATCACTAGATGCTAAGCTGACACACCTAGCGTTCGCATTGGCCATCATGAGTTTCTTTAAAAAGGCACCTGGCAGTGATTCCATTTTGTCCGTTTTCTGGCCTGATATGTCGTTTCGGTCGATCTCCAGGACGGTGCTCAGCGTGAGCTTGTTTTCGTATTGGTCGTCGAGTCCGATCTTGGATGAGACCTCCATGAGGCAGGGTTCTGTGAATCAACAAACAAAAGTACCACAGTATGTTAAAATAATGCACTTTTCACAGTTACTGTATTAAGGCCTATTCATAGTCAAGTTTTAGTCAAGGTTAGTAAAAGCACATTTCGGCAGTTTGAAAATAGCCGATCTACAAGCTTACAATGTGAGTTTGTATATCTCCTATTTTCAAAAGATTATTATACATTTGACACTTTAAATGGGACATTCTGCACAATGAGTACTGGCAAGGACATTTTGATGCCAATACGTTTGCACTTTTACTCAAGTACATTTTGAATTCCGGACTAGTACTTGTAACGGAGTACATTTACATTGCAGTATTGATACTTCTACTTAAGTAAAACAAGGGAGTACATTTTCCCACCACTGCTTACTTGTACGGATGGTCGTGGTGGCGGTCTCGCTGCGCCTCTGATTGGTCAGAACGGTGGAGACGGAGATGCTGTACTCCGTGTCGGGTTCCAAGTCGGAGAAGATCTTGAAGCGGTCTTGGGTGTGTATCGACAGCGGCTCTCTCCCCGGACTCCTGACGGTGATGAGGAACTGATGTCCAATCTGCTCCATGGCGTCTCCTCTGGTCCACTTGAGGGAAATGGAGTTGGCGTCTGAATGCTCGACGGTCAGGTTCCTGGGCACTGGCACCGCTTTAAACAAAAGGACATCATTTTGTCGGTCGTGAGAATAATGTAGCGTTGAGTAGGGAAGGAGCTCGTTAATTTGTATTGATAACGAGCCAGTGTTGTTTTCGTCGACTAAAACTAAGACGAACATTTTTCGTCCGGCTACTTTTTTCCACTGACAAACAAAATGGAAACTACATGAAAACTAAGCTATGATGACTAAAACTAAGACTAAATGTACTGACGATTTCGTCAACAAATAAAAACTAGACTAAACTGTTAGGAAGGGACTAGTGGACAAGAGATCCAGTAAGTCATTTTACACTTGGTTGCATGCTGAAAATAGCTATTTTATAGGCTATTTTCAGCAAGTGAAACAAAACTGTCATTACGACGGCATCAAGGCACGCCAAACCCCTTTTCTTTTAACCAAAAAAAAGGTTCGGTCAAACCATGTGACTCCCATTGGAAAAGCATTGTGGTGGCCTAAAAAAACAAAGAAATTACCAAACATCTGTTTGATCGGTGTTTGATACAGTACGTATCAATGTGAATGAGGCCTCAGGAAGTGATATATTACCTGTGAATACGGTTGCGTTGACCCATGCACTCAACGTGTCATCGTCCTCCTGTGTGTCCACGCTGAAGAAATACTTTCTGCCAACTTTGAAGGTAGAGTAAGTGATGTATTTTGGTTAAAACAAAATGTTTTTGTTAAAGGGTCAAATCAATGGTGTTGGTTCAGTAACGGGGGTCTCCCTGTCTCTCTCTCTATTTTATTTTATAAACAGAAAATACATAACATTTTCAGGTAGTTGACAACATTTCAGCCAATCAGGAGAGAGTACAGTAGCTATATACTGTATATGAGCTTAATTTTATAGTGTTCCAGTTCCAATTTTGTCTGCTTGTTTAATCTCTATCCTGATTGGATAAAATCGATATCCCAGTTTCAGTTTCTTAACCCATTCTGGGCGGGAACCCCTTTTGGTGTTAGCATTATGTTATGCTTTAGCTATTGAAAAATAGCAGATCTGTACGAGCTTGTAGGTCTGCTATTTTTGAAAAATCGAAAAACGACTGACATAGAAACAGCTTTTTCAGAAAACTGTCAGGATGTAGAAGACATTTTTAGAATCTGATCTCAGGTCAAAATGGGTTAAAATGCATTTTCTGTTTAATAAATAGCTGGACAGACATGGAGACTCCTGTTACTGAACAAACACTCTATAACAATAAGTACCATCACAATATAGAGCTTTATAACACTTATTTTAACCAAGGGATTATACCCTACCTTTGAGATTTGTTATTTCGATGTTGAAACAGTCCGTGACTGTTTCAACTTCGTCGCTCTCGGTAGAGCTCCACCTCACTCGGAACGACTCGGGTCCCTCCAGCCCCTCTGGACTGCCCCAGCTCAGAGTCACTGAGTCGGGCTTCACCGCCCGGAACCTGATCTCGCCTGGCGGGGGCACCACTGAGCAACATAAAGAGAGCAGAACACAATATCATATACTCTACTGGTTCTCAACCTGTGGAGAAGATATTGCAAGTAAATTATATATAAAATACCGATAAGGAATAAATTAAAAGTCAAGTATGTTTTTTTTAAAACCTTGAAAAGGTTTTAATTGTGCTTGAAGAATATTATGTTAGTTCCGTTGATCCAAGCTGGAACACGTGTCGATTGATTTATATTTACAAGCTCTGCACACTGCCCAGCCATCTGGACACTTAAAGGAGCATTCAGTGATTTGGAAAAACCCCCGGTCCACCCCGGTAACAAGATGTGCACATGTACACACTACAGTGGGGGGGGGGGACGCGACAGGCCAACAGCACGCACACCGAGGCCCGCCCCCACTCGGTCATGATTGGTGGAAGGCCCCTCTCTATCCTGATTGGATGAAGGCTGGGCCACCTAGCCAAAAACGAAACCTAAGGTTTTTTGACCCCAGGGGTTAACTGGGGACAGGGAGGAACTCCTTATTTGACTCAGCACACTCTATAGTAGGGAGGATTATCACAACAAAACAAAAAAAGCGATATTTGAATTAAGTGAAATCACTGAATTTACCTTTTAAGTGTTGAAAACCGCTGTATATTCAAAGTACAGCATTATGAACATTCATGTGAATGTCTGGCATTCCATGAAAAACATATCATTCTCATTATGCACATTATTACCTGGGTGACAAATTCATGTGAAGATACATTGCATACATTATACCTCTGTTGTTCAAGACACATTGCATACATTATACCTCTGTTGTTCAAGCCAGGACCTTTGCGTATGAGGATGTCGTGTCCCTTGTGATTCCTCTCGGAACAAAGGCTGCAGATCAGCATCTGGTCGGTCATGCAGAACAACTCCAGAGGCTCGCGGTAGTGAACAACTCCAGAGGCTCGCGGTAGTGAACAACTCCAGAGGCTCACGGTAGTGAACAACTCCAGAGGCTCGCGGTAGTGAACAACTCCAGAGGCTCGCGGTAGTGCTTACAGCGCCTCCCCTCCACCTCCCACGTCATGCAGAACAACTCCAGAGGCTCGCGGTAGTGAACAACTCCAGAGGCTCGCGGTAGTGAACAACTCCAGAGGCTCGCGGTAGTGAACAACTCCAGAGGCTCGCGGTAGTGAACAACTCCAGAGGCTCGCGGTAGTGCTTACAGCGCCTCCCCTCCACCTCCCACGTCACGTCCGCCAGCCTGTGCCTCTCCATGGCTTCCACCATGTAGTGCTGCCTCACGTCGTATTCACAGTAGTTCATGTCGCAGGTCAGACACGTCTTCACTGCTCTCGACTGGCGGCAGACGTCACAGATCACCCCCCTGCAAGAGTAGTACGTTCATTAAAGTATCTGAGGTCACGGAGGTCAACTGACTATAATACACAGCATAATCATGTGTTCATTTTAACACACCAAACGCCCGGGGATATTTGTAGGCCTAACCATTAAATCAGGACGCCCAGCGATTTGTTTCTTCAGGACCTATTTCAAGGTGGCTCCGCACCATTTTGGGAAGTAGCTGAAGTAGCAACATGTAGCCAAAACACTCCCGAGGCGATCGACAACAACGGGAGGTATGATTAATTATAACGCGACTAGCGACGGGACCGCGGTGGGCCGTGAGCGTCACTAATTGATAGAACGGAGAACTCCGTCCTTGCCGCTCGGGGTTTTAACTATGAGAGTCTCAAATTGCATCCTTACACTTAAATGTTGACTCTCTCAAACACAATGTTGCATTATATTAAACCTAATGTGACGTATTCCAAATATATTACAGTAATTATTATTTACTGTTTGTTGTTATTGTTGTTGTTGTTGCTTTTTTCTGCCAGGTAATGGGGAGAGAGAGAGATGGGGAGGGACACGCAGCAAAGGTTGTCAGGATCGGGAGCCGAACCTGCGACACACTGTTGGATGAACAGTCTAGGTGCCCAGACCGCTAGGCCATCCCGGGCCACAGTACTAACAGAACTACACTGTGTTTATAATTGTACACTGATCCCGTAGCTCACGTTAAACAGCCCATGCATGGTCTTAATTAGAACTAAACCCTGTCATGAGACTACTTTTATTTCATACTGTTGTTTTTTTAACTGTATTTCTTCTTTTTATCATGTCTTATTTTCATTGTTCTTTAATTCGGTTGAAATTCACCCACTGCACACAAAATGAAGTGGAAACTTTCCTCACCATCTGTCCACTGTACCAAGACAGCAGAGACACATACTTTGCACAGATTACAATCACCCACTGAGATTTTGAAAACATGATAAAAAACTCCCATATCTGCACAACACAACAGCAACATTTTTGAGCTGCTGTGAAAGGAGAAGGATGTCAAATGGAACACAACCACCTTAAAGAATACTAATCATTGTGTGTATTCCTGCACTATCTGCATCGAATGATCTTTCTTGGTACATAGACATTGATTTATTGGAGATTCTGACTTTCAATTGTACATACAGTTTGTTTTGATTGTATCGTTCCACTTTTTGCTTTGGCAATGTAAACGTATGTTTTCTCATGCCAATAAAGCCCTTTGGATTGAATTGCGCTTTGCTGTGTGAATGAGTAATATAAATACCTTGTGCTAATTATTATCTTATGTTATGGTTTTACTTCATTTTGTTACAGCACAATGTGTCATTATTATCTTATGTTATGGTTTTACTTAGTCATTTTGTTACATCACAATGTGTCATTATTATCTTATGTTATGGTTTTACTTAGTCATTTTGTTACACAATGTGTCATTATTATCTTATGTTATGGTTTTACTTAGTCATGTTGTTACATCACAATGTGTCATTATTATCTTATGTTATGGTTTTACTTAGTCATTTTGTTACATCACAATGTGTCATTATTATCTTATGTTATGGTTTTACTTAGTCATGTTGTTACATCACAATGTGTCATTATTATCTTATGTTATGGTTTTACTTAGTCATTTTGTTACATCACAATGTGTCATTATTATCTTATGTTATGGTTTTACTTAGTCATTTTGTTACATCACAATGTGTCATTATTATCTTATGTTATGGTTTTACTTAGTCATTTTGTTACATCACAATGTGTCATTATTATCTTATGTTATGGTTTTACTTAGTCATGTTGTTACATCACAATGTGTCATACAGTGCAGTGGTGAAGTCAAAATGGTGTCTCGCGTCATTGTTGGAAGTGTGTCGTCTCCAAAACAGGAGACAGTCTCTCCTGATTCAGTGGTCCTGTCTGACGAATAGTCAGATGTTGTGTCAGAGTGTGTGGATTCTGCACGTCCCAAACGGTCCCTGGAAGGTTCTGCACGTCCCAAACGGCCCCTGGAAGATTCTGCACATCCCAAACGGTCCCTGGAAGATTCTGCACATCCCAAACGGTCCCTGGAAGATTCTGCACATCCCAAACGGTCCCTGGAAGATTCTGCATGTCCCAAACGGTCCCTGGAAGATTCTGCACATCCCAAACGGTCCCTGGAAGATTCTGCATGTCCCAAACGGTCCCTGAAAGGTTCTGCACATCCCAAACGGTCCCTGGAAGATTCTGCACGTCCCAAACGGTCCCTGAAAGATTCTGCAAGTCCCAAACGGTCCCTGAAAGTGTAAAGCAGCAACACTGTCAATATTTACCTAGTGACTAATATGATAGATTTTATCATCCGCTATCAGAAGCAACAAGAAATTGTACCAGTGGTAAAATAAACGTAATGTTTCATGTTGTTTGAGAATATTTACTGTCTAAAATGTGTCCTATGGTTACTTTTTTTGTACTTTTTTTTGTGGTGTAGGTGCAGGTAGGACATGTCTGAAAGAGTAATGCAAAAATGAAATTACACATGGTTACACATTTGTTTTACAACCAGCAAGCCTTTAGTTGTACTCTCTGTATGTGGAATTTAGAGCTAAATCCCTCCTGTAATAAGAGGACTCTGAGCCAGATGTCACCTTTGCTTTATTCTCATATTAAACTATATATCAAGATATGATATTGCAAGGATACTTGGAAGTTGGACACAAAGGATACACTGCACAAAGAACACATTGCATTCGTGTTAGTGTTCACGATGAAAAATATGTTTTATTATAATTAGTATATACTGTATTCATATATTTAATAATACTAATATGATATTTGATGTAGAGTTCACCTACTGCTTCTTGATTAAATTAATTGGCACTGCTCTGGACTCATCAGAACTTCCCCTCACAGTTGGAGAGCCCTTTGGCTTTACACTGAACGTAATGAAACGTTTGGAAAGGATGGAATCAGATTTACTAGACTTGCAGTCATGAATGTACAGTGTAAAGTACAAGTTTAATATAAACAGATATTTTAAAGTTATAATAAAGTGAGTGATCTGTTCACATAGCCCTCCATCACAGTGGTACTCCATGATATGACAGTAAATGATGCATTAATATAAATTAAATGGTAAAAATTGTATAAATTAAAGTAAATGGTGCATTTATATAGCACTTTTATCCAAATCGCTTTAGACTGTGCGTTCACCCATTCACACACACACATTTATACACCGACAATGGCGGAATAAACCATGCAAGGCACCAACCTGCACAACGGGAGCAATTAGGGGTTCAGCATCATAATGTTTATTTTATTTTATTTGTATTTGTGTAAACTATTCCTAAGTCACAGAAGACCTTCAGATTGAGGTACTCATTCTTACTTGAAATGAAGAGGACTATCCTTCGATGATATCTCTGACTCTGTCTTATAACCAGAGTAATAATCATCTGGTCTGTTCTCTCTGGGGGGGGGGGGGGGGGGGGGTAAGAAAATACAATTCATTCAATTCTCAACATGTAAAAACATGATCTGTAAATCATATCGGTGAAAAGATAATGTTGTACCTTTTGTCCCTGAAATGAAGAGGCATGTCTTTTGAAGTCATATCTGACTCATAACCATGAGTGTGTGTAACCTCTGATGATGATTTCCCCCTATAAGAATTACAAACTTCAATCTTCAGATTAAAAACACACACATAAAATATAGTCCCTTGAAATAGTTTTCAAGTGTGAAACCCAACATTTTGCCTTATGTATGTATGATGCTGTTATTTTTTTATTTATTTTTATAATATAGCATACTGTACGTTTTGTAAAGTTTCATTAAGCTACCTGAACTTCACTTTATTGTCACATACTAGTGTAAAAGAGGACATTATTTTGCATTCAATCTATCAAGAAATAGAACTTTACATTTTAACCCATTTTTTTTTAAGCATTATGTTGTACTTTAGCTGTTGGAAAATAGCAGATCTACAAGCTCATAGCGCGGCACCGAGTGCCGCGCTATGAGCTTGTAGAGGTCTGCTATTTTTGAAAAATCGTGAAAATGTGGCGCAAATCTTTGAATATATTCTTTCAGAGCGAATGTTTTTAACTCAAATCTTTGCTTCTGGGGGGTTCCCTGGAACAACATATTTTCAGATGGGGGTCGGCGGCCAAATACATATATTTTTGGGAGTCCTTGACATGAAATTGTTTGAGAACGACTGACATAGAAACATGAGGTTTTTGGCAGAAAACTGTCAGGATTTAGAAGGCATTTGTAGAATCTAGTCTCAGCTCTAAATGGGTTAAAGGATTTTAGTAATCAAAATGTATACGGTGTAGTTGGGTCCTCCATTTTCAATTCATCATGTGAGTGCAGATCGGATGCACGTTTGTGATGTACTATTAATTTAGCCTAAATAATCCCACCTCATCATATATAACGTATTTTAAAAGCATTTTATGAGATACAGTAGGTATTATTGAGTGGTGTAAACCACTCCTACAACTGGCTTTGTTGTTGAGTGGTGTAAACCACTCCTACAACTGGCTTTGTTGTTGAGTGGTGTAAACCACTCCTACAACTGGCTTTGTTGTGCAGAAAAAATGAGCATGGTTGCTATGTTCACCCTGTTCACCCGGGTGTGATTTCATACAACTGGCTTTGTTTGTGCAGAAAAAATGAGCATGGTTGCTATGTTCACCCTGTTCACCCGGGTGTGATTTCATTACGTCAGACATGATTTCATTACGTCAGACAGGCTAAGACCTTACACCACTCAGTTCACACGGGTGTGATTTTTTACTACTACGCCTCCATCTTACTTGTGTGGTTCTCCGTGCATTTGTCGACCCCAGTCCTTTGGCACTCCATAAGCTGTAGGCTTTACATTTTTTCTGTCAAGGATTCAAAAACAAAAGTATAAATTAATAAAACAATAATAGCCCTATAGCAGCTCCAACAACCTGTGCTGATGCTTACTCTGAAGACCACAGAGGAAAGCTATTTCTCCTAGAGATGTACACAAATATTTATATCAGTTATTTTAAACCTATATTTTAAGGGCATGATTCACCAGGATCCTGGATGGCTTTAAACTAGGCTTAAAATAATTGATGATCATATATTTTTGTAAATCTCTATGGGGAAAATGAATGGCAGATTTTTCAGTGGTGCCAGAAAGCCACTCCCACTGCTATGCCCTATTGGGAATGCTGGGCCAATGGTGACACTATATAAAACGAGCAGTCACTGGGTCACTGTAATCAGTAGTAGGCCATTGTCTGGGGGAGTGTGAGCATTTGTTACGTAATCTAGCAAATCTCTTGCGAAACGTGTCACTGTGCACTTAACCTGACTTAACCTGACTCCGGTCTGCCAGATTGAAGAAGTAATTTCTCCACACTTGTGTCTATTGTGACATTGTGAACTCAATACCGCCCTCATCTGGTGGAGTCAGGTTAGTACCGTGCACTGCCATTAGGCCAATGTAGTACCTCCACGTTTTACAAATAATCGTTTTTTATAATGGAAGTAAATGGAATTCATATCAGGCCTTAGTATTATTCTATATATGGACATAGTGTAAGTGTACCTATCATCAGGCCTTAGTATTATTCTATAAATGGACATAATGTAAGTACCTATCATCAGGCCTTAGTATTATTCTATAAATGGACATAATGTAAGCATACCTATCATCAGGCCTTAGTATTATTCTATATATGGACATAATGTAAGTGTACCTATCATCAGGCCTTAGTATTATTCTATATATGGACATAATGTAAGTGTACCTATCATCAGGCCTTAGTATTATTCTATATATGGACATAATGTAAGTGTACCTATCATCAGGCCTTAGTATTATTCTATATATGGACATAATGTAAGTGTACCTATCATCAGGCCTTAGTATTATTCTATATATGGACATAATGTAAGTGTACCTATCATCAGGCCTTAGTATTATTCTATATATGGACATAATGTAAGTGTACCTATCATCAGGCCT
This sequence comes from Electrona antarctica, assembly GCF_951216825.1. Classification (NCBI taxonomy): domain Eukaryota; kingdom Metazoa; phylum Chordata; class Actinopteri; order Myctophiformes; family Myctophidae; genus Electrona; species Electrona antarctica. The sequence goes on along the minus strand of NC_136809.1, from coordinate 4,987,855 downwards.
TAGTATTATTCTATATATGGACATAATGTAAGTGTACCTATCATCAGGCCTTAGTATTATTCTATATATGGACATAATGTAAGTGTACCTATCATCAGGCCTTAGTATTATTCTATAAATGGACATAATGTAAGTGTACCTATCATCAGGCCTTAGTATTATTCTATAAATGGACATAATGTAAGTGTACCTATCATCAGGCCTTAGTATTATTCTATAAATGGACATAATGTCATCAGGCCTTAGTATTATTCTATAAATGGACATAATGTAAGTGTACCTATCATCAGGCCTTAGTATTATTCTATATATGGACATAATGTAAGTGTACCTATCATCAGGCCTTAGTATTATTCTATAAATGGACATAATGTAAGTGTACCTATCATCAGGCTTCTCTGTCACACAATAAGCATGGACTACTGGTGTCTTTAACCTGAAAGACAAGAAAGTCAAAATGTTGTTTCAAAACGGAGAAAACAAAATAATTGTATAGTTTTAAATAATTTTTAATATTATATCTTAGTAACACTTTGTGTTACTAAAATGTCTGTAATGTAAAATGCATTAATCTGCTTATAACACTGTATGATAATAGTTATAAGTAGGCTACTCATAAATGCTTGTTATTTGCAATTTTTTACTGTCATATAGTTGTAATATTAGCACATTATAATAGTTTTATAATGCAGTATAATCACACAATGTCACAGTTTAGTGTGATTATAAGTCAATATAAGTGATCATTATGTGCTTTAAGTAAATTAAAGTAAATAAAAAATAGCATTACATTTATCCAAGAACAACAGATGAAAACCTTTCCTGCCTAGACCTTTAGAAATGTGAATGTTGTTTGCTCTAGTCACGCCTGCAAGTCTGTGTTTTCTCACGCGTGAAGGCACTTATCAAGTTATCAAGTGTGAGATAATACCACCTTATTGACTCTTTGAGATTGCAACTTACTACTGCAGCAGCTAGCTATCAACCTGACTGTAATGGACTTGTGACAGCACGGAAGAACATTTTATGAACCGTTTTGTGTTACCAACACATAAAACGGTTCATAAAACCGATTCCCGCTCGGGACGCTGTGGGTGCTGGCGGCGTGTTTCCTCCTCCGCGTCATCAGTGCCCATACCCATGCAAGGCGGGGTTGGCGAAAGGGCCTTTTTGTGTGGAGTTTGCATGTTCTCCCCGTGTCCCCTAGGGTAGGTAGGCTAGGTAGGTCACCCGGGGGGGTGCACCGCCCCACATGGACAATAACAGTGTGAATTGACTGATGGTGCTGAAGAATATGAGGGATGTGTTTATGTAAGTGGACCCTTATGGGTCCATTTGGTTCCATTCGTACACTCTGAGTTAAATTAACTTTGATTTTGCAATATACATTTGGGGGTCCCAGAGATAGAAATGCCGTTACGTACCGAGGATGTGGAACTCTCTTCCCCTGAATATCAGACTGGCAACCTCAGTGGATGAATTTAAGAGGCGGCTAAAAAACCCATTTTATTTATATGACCTTGCTTTTAACTGATTTTAACTGATTCTCTTGTTACCCTTGTTAATTTTTTTGCATTCATGTGATTTCCTTTTTACTTGTATGTAAAGCACTTTGAACTACACTTGTGTCTGAAAGGTGCTCTGTAAATAAAGATTATTATTATTATTATTATTATTATTAGTATTAAATGAGGGAAATGCCTAATTCAGGTCAAACCGTGGGGGCCCTTGAAATTAAAATGGTTGTAAATCACTGCTAGAGGATTAAATCACTGCTATAGGATTAAATCACTGCTAGAGGATTAAATCACTGCTAGAGGATTAAATCACTGCTAGAGGATTAAATCACTGCTAGAGGATTAAATCACTGCTAGAGGATTAAATCACTGCTAGAGGATTAAATCACTGCTAGAGGATTTTTATGAAACAAAAACTTTGCAGATAGAAATAGGGTAATTTTCAAGCTTTTTTGTACAGCTGCAATGTTGGTGAGTTTGACGTTGTTTAATACAATAAGATACGACTTTTCTGTTTGGATGTATGGGAAATTGCACCTATACTAGTTACCACCTTGCTGGCAAGATGGACGCTGTCTGCATATATGGTCAATATACTGTAGGGTTGTTGTTGGCCCAGATCTTTCACGAATACACCTGGAAATGCAGATTCATGTAAATGTCATCTGCAATACACTGACACCAAGCTAGACAGGAACGCCCAAAAACGTCACATCCGGTTTTAGCCTGGGGTAAGAATTTTCTATGGCTGCCAATGCAACTTGGTCCAATCCTTAATCACATACGGACAAACATCTATGCCGATGCTATCTAACTTGCGGAGGTAGCATGCCTTGTCCACGGGCAAAAGATCTTTCAACGTATGGCATTGCAAATACGTTTGATAATCGATACTCTGCTCAATATTGTTTTGAAAATGCCGCAAATTGCATTGCAATGAACGAGCGCAAATCACAACTTCCCCCGGGGGTGGGCGGAGTCACAGTTTGAGGCGCTGATTACGCGCCGTGGTGTCAGTGTATAGAGCGTCGCAGTCCCGCCCCCCTACCAGGGCCCAGGAAATGATTCCCCGTTCATTTTCCTCATAGACATTTCAAAAAAGTATTTATTTAAAGACCTTTTAAGCCTCGTACAAAGCCAACTTGAGTGGTGAGAAATCATGACAACAAACACAATTTTTCGGGCCGAACAAATAATTAGAAAGAAGAAGAAAACGGCAGGTTACAACACTTTTTTTTCTTGTTTTTCTTCTTTGTAATTATTTGTTTGGTCCAAAATATTGTGTTTATTGTCATGATTTGTCACGACTCGAGTTGGCTTTGTACGACGCTTAAAAGGTCTTTAAATAAATACTTTTTGAAATGTCTATGAGGAAAATGCATTGGGAATTATTTCCTGGGCCCGGCGTCGTCATGAAAGGGGACTGCGACGCTCTATGTCGTACCCACAATAAAATCGGAGGCAATTTAAAGCCCTGAAAGTGTTTTAAATGTTGTCCTGTATTTGTTGGTACTGTCAGAGCTGTTTAACAGTATTTGCCTTCTCGTGGCCAGTTCACAAAGCAAAGCAAAGCAAAGTTCTTTGTTTACCCAGGGAAGTGGACTAAGCTCGAGATGCTTGTTTACAGCCACACCCTGCTCATAGAACATTTCATGGTAGGGGTTCAATGCCTTGCTCGAGGGCACTTCAGCGGTGGTAATTTTAACGTGCCGGTCCGGGGATTCGAACTGGCGACCTTCCGGTATCAAGACCGCTCCGCAAACCGTTCGGCCACCGCTGCCACACACTTGTAAAAGAGACTTTAGTCTCAATGTGGTTTTTACTGAATTAAAAAGGTTAAATAAAATAAAACATATCGTCACAGCAGAAAAATAAAGAAACAATCATTCATTTTTTAACAGGTCTACTGGTTAAACAAATCTTGAACTTTACATAATCTCAATTTATGACATGATTTGACACTATGGTTACACTGTAGATGCCTTCTTATATGCAGGTTGAAAAGCAATTTCCGAAACCTTGGATTTGATTTCAGCATCAAATCAAATGGTCTGTGATGCAGTGGCGTAAAGGACTTCACCCATTTAGGCCTGACGTCGACATTTAAAAAATGTCTCGTCTAAATCCTCCAGTTTTCTGAAACCCATGTTTCAGTGGTGCTCAATATTTCATATCAAGGACCCCAACAATTATATGTAATTGGCCTCAGACCCCCATCTGAACATGTTGTTCCAGGGACCCCTCAGAAGCAAAGATTTGAGTTAAAAATGAAAAAATATATATTCCAAATTTGCGCCACATTTTTATGATTTTTCAAAAATAGCAGACCTACAAGCTCGTAGCGCGCCACTCGGTGGCGCGCTACGAGCTTGTAGATCTGCTATTTTTCAATAGCTAAATTATAACATAATGTTTAAAACACCAAAAGGATTAAGTACATTTACTGGAGGTCTGAATAAAATCATTAACATGGTGAATCACATCTTGATGATGTCAAGATGTGATTCACCATGTTAATGATTTTTTTCAGACCTCCAGTTCTAGGAAAGGTTTTTAAGTGGTGCAACCACTTCCTTAAAGGGGCATTCCACTCATTTTCAACATTTTACTATGTCATTAATATACCTTAGAGCTGTTGTGTGGAAATAATAAAAAAGTTCCCCCATTCCTAGAACTAGAGGTCTGAAAAAAATCATTAACATGGTGAAACACATCTTGATGATGTCATCAAGATGTGTTTGACCATGTTAATGATTCATACTTACACACTCACAGTGTGTGTGTGTGTGTGTGTGTGTGTGTGTGTGTGTGTGTGTGTGTGTGTGTGTGTGTGTGTGTGTGTGTGTGTGTGTGTGTGTGTGTGTGTGTGTGTGTTTACACAGTTAGTTAGCAATCTGATTACTCAAGACACAAATTACCGTAATGCTGAGTAACTCAAATGTTTCCTTGGAAACCTTAAGATCAGCTTTTTTTGTTCCAAGTTGTGCATAGGTCAGCAAGTTTCATTCCACGATGAGAATAGCTAATTCCCCTTTTTTGACAGGGGGGGGGGGGGGGGGGGGGGAGTGCTTACACCCAGATCATAAAAAGGTTAGTCATTTTTACCACTGTTCTCTTGGACAAACATAGAATACGTGACCAACAGGGGAATCATTCTACTCTCCATGGTCCAGGTAATTAATTTGTTTATCGTGGCACTTGCTGTAGCTCTTGCAGGGGTGGACTGGCCACAGGACGTACCAGGCCCGGTGGGCCGACCCTCTGGTGGGCCGGTCTGGGACAAATATTAAATTAGTTGTCTGTTGGTTGTGTATCATTTGTGTTGTACTGTAAATGTGGTGCAGTATTAAGGGCTTGTATTTCAAGTATTTGTAATATGGGCCTCGACCCGAAAAGTCAGTGGAGTATCTGCGTGCTGGTTGTGGTGGGCCAGTCTGGGCCAAAGTCAGTAGAGTATCTGCGTGCTGGTTGTGGTGGGCCAGTCTGGGCCAAAGTCAGTAGAGTATCTGCGTGCTGGTTGTGGTGGGCCAGTCTGGGCCAAAGTCAGTGGAGTATCTGCGTGCTGGTTGTGGTGGGCCAGTCTGGGTCAAAGTCAGTGGAGTATCTGCGTGCTGGTTGTGGTGGGCCAGTCTGGGCCAAAGTCAGTAGAGTATCTGCGTGCTGGTTGTGGTGGGCCAGTCTGGGCCAAAGTCAGTAGAGTATCTGCGTGCTGGTTGTGGTGGGCCAGTCTGGGCCAAATTCCGCAAAAATGTCCACGCTGGATTTTTGTCTCAGTCCAGCCCTGAGCACTTGTAATAGTCTCTTTAATTTATGTAATTTAGATTTATAATTTAGCATTTTATTCTATTTAGAATTTAGCATTTTATGAAGACTTACAGTAGCACGTGGCACTCTATAGTGTACTGTACACTACAGATATTAGGTTATTATGTACTGTATACTACAGATATTAGGTTCTGATGTACTGTATGATTCACTCTATAGTGTACTGTATACTACAGATATTAGGTTCTTATGTACTGTATGATTCACTCTATAGTGTACTGTATACTACAGATATTAGGTTCTTATGTACTGTATGATTCACTCTATAGTGTACTGTATACTACAGATATTAGGTTCTTATGTACTGTATGATTCACTCTATAGTGTACTGTATACTACAGATATTAGGTTCTTATGTACTGTATGATTCACTCTATAGTGTACTGTATACTACAGATATTAGGTTCTTATGTACTGTATGATTCACTCTATAGTGTACTGTATACTACAGATATTAGGTTCTTATGTACAGTAGCACGTATGCACTCTATAGTGTACTGTACACTACAGATATTAGGTTCTTATGTACTGTATGATTCTTGATGACTATTTCTATGTATTTGATGTATTACCATGTTTTGTTCTTGCTTACTGTAAATTACTCTGGATTAGTCCATTTAGACCTGAGGACGATTCTACAAATTCCTTCTAAATTGTGACAGTTTTCTGAAAAACCCTATGTTTCTATGTCAGTGGTTCTCACAGGGTTAAAACCCTATGTTTCTATGTCAGTGGTTCTCAAACATTTTCATGTCAAGGACCCCTAAAAATATATATAAATTGGCCGCCGACCCCCATCTCAAAATATGTTGTTCCAGGGACCCCCCCCCCCCCCCCAAAAGCAAATATTTGTGTTAAAAACGTTCGCTCTGAAAGAATATACATTCAAAGATTTGCGCCACATTTTTCAAACAACGTTTTTTCAAAAATAGCTGATCTACAAGCTCGTAGCGCGGCACCGAGTGCCGCGCTACGAGCTTGTAGATCAGCTATTTTTCAATAGCTAATAAAGTATAACAATGCTTAAAACTCCAAGAGGGGTTCCAGTACAGAATGGGGAGAGTCTGCTAAATTGCCTAAATTGTAAATTGTTGTCTTTTCAGTTGATTTATTTTTGATCAATTCAAATATATTTATTCCCAGCCCGACCTACACCTTGACGACCATGGATGTTATGGACATGAAGGACAGTCAGAGCAGCTACAGGCCGCTGATGGAGACTGCAGATGGAAGCAAGTTTAAGCTAACAGGTACAATAATAATAATAATACATAAATAAATAAAAAACTATAATTCGAAAATGGAATAATACAAATATTTTGGAGGTAATACTCCATATAAAATAAATACCCAACTGAAAGCAAACCTCAATATGTTTAAGACTTAAAGATAATCACCGACGGAATATACATTTAAAATAATTCATCAGAATGTGTTTGTTTCATCTCTAAATGTTATAGTTTATAGAACTTTTTCCGCGCACACACACGCGTTTACAGTCTAATGTTGTTTTATTATATTTTCCTATCTTTGCTCTGCTTCCTAACTATGTGTCCAGTTTCTGAGTTGAGAAGGAGACCTTTCAGGACGGCTGCACTGTGTCTCGTGCTGCTGTGTGCTCTCCTGCTGGCTGGGGTCATAGGTCAAGCAGTCCACTGTAAGTCAGACACTACATTATTGTCATATATATTCACAACACGCACCTATATGCTCTGTATTTCACAACACGTTCAACTTCAGAAGTGGTGGAAAGTAACCTACTTTACTGCAGTGGTTCTCAAACTTTTTCATGTCTGGGACCCCCAAAGTGACGTATTAGCCCACGGACCCCCATTTGAAAAGATATGCCGGGGACCCCCATGAGAGAAGATTTTCTAAATTTCTCTCAACCATTTTTCATTCCAAGGACCCCCAGTTTGACATGCATCAGGTTACAGACCCCCCATTCAATGGCATTTCTATCTCTGGGACCCCAAATTATATTGTAAAAATAGTAAAAAAAAAGAAAAAAAGAAACAACATTAATTTAACTCAGTGTACAAATATCCATAAACTCTCAGAGTTAGAGACCCATAAGGGTCCATTTGGTTCCAAACTAACTGCCTCAAGGACCCCTGGGGGTCCCCGGACCCCACTTTGAGAACCACTGACCTACTGTATCGAGTACAATTTTGGAGGTATTTGTACTTTAATTGAGTATTTCCAATACTTTACTTAGGCCTACTTGAGTCCTACTACACTACATCTCAGAGGCAAATATTGTACTTTTATTACTCCACTACATTTATTTGAAAGGTTTAGTTACTAGTCATGTGGTATAAACTTCAGCTCAAGAAAGGCACAAACTCAGTCTTTGATTCATTATCTCAAAGATTTGCAGTACAAACACATGTGTGTGGGATCCAACATGGCTACATTTCTCTGTCACTGCTGGCAGAAGAGGAAGTGAACCTTTTTAACCTGACCATATAGGGAACCATAGGAAAACTGTCAACATATGGCATGCCCAGAGCCTTAGATATGGACAGAGTTACGCAAACTGTGTTCACTTCATGGGGCTTCAGTCCAATGGAGGCTCTCCTACATAGACTTCTATTGGTCACTTCATGGGGCTTCAGTCCAATGGAGGCTCTCCTATAGACTTCTATTGGTCACTTCATGGGGCTTCAGTCCAATGGAGGCTCTCCTATAGACTTCTATTGAGAATGGGGACAATTAATGAACCAACTGGGACAAGTCCTGGACCGGAAGTAGGCAGAAATGCATTGGACTCAGGGCAACAGCCCAGCTTTAATGATGTTAAATACCATTATTTTAGGTTGTTTTGTAGTAATAGTACAACATAAACATTAAAGAGACTTTAGTTGTTACTGTACAATACTTTATAACAGTTGTCATGTTGCACACATGCTTAAAATAGCTCTTATTTGCGCCGCCCTCGTTGAAAACAATGTATTTCCAACTCCAGCTTGGCTCAGTCAGTTCAGGCTGCATGAACAGCAGTACTTTTTCCACCACTGCCAATCATTTGATAACTTGCTTTATTCCTACCTCTGCATGTTACTCTGCTCAGTCCTGCTCCATCCTCAGTACATGTCCTCTAGCCATCTCAGGCGTCTGTGTGTAATGTCCTTGGTAATGCTCCGGCTCCCTGTTTGTTTGTACAGTTCATTGTTTGATATTTTAATTCGGCTCAAGTTCAAGTGTATACTGTCTCTTTATTTTCGCAGCCAGGAAAGCAGCCAGGGAAGCAGAACAACATCATCAAAACAAGTACGATGCCTTAAGTAAACAACGAGACAACCTGGAGACCAACCTGGACGCCGTGCTGAAGGAGAGAGACGAGCAGCAGAACACTCAAGCCCGCCTGCAGAGCAGCAACGGCGACTTACAGCGAGAGAAGGGCGGAGCGTCGGCCGAAATCAACACCCTGAAACAGAGAAACGACGTCCTGACAAACGAGAGAAACACACTCAAAGCCAGCGAAAAGCAATTGCAGACCGACAGAGGTGCCCTAGCCACAGAGAGAGAGCGGCTTAAAGCCGACCACGACCGCTTACAGACCAACAACGTCGCCTTGACCAAAGCCAGAGACCTGTTGCAGAGCAATCTCGATTCGGCCGCCAAACGACGAGACCAGTTGCAGGCCGGTTACCGCTCGACGGTTAAAGAGAGGGACGCGTTTCAGAACCGGTACAACAACGTGACCCGAGCCAGGGAGCAGCTGCAGATCAACTACGACGCCTTGCTCACCGAGTTCGGGAAACTGGAGGACACTCACAACGCCACGAAAAGCGAGAAAGAGCAGTTGGAGATTGATCACGGGCACAAATCGAGAGAATCCAGCTCAAGGCTGAATTACATGAGGATCTGTTTGCTATCAGTGAACATGTTGCAGTCTAGTTACAATGCTTTGATAGCAGACAGAGACTCGCTAAGAGTCAGTTATGACAATGTCCCCACCGACAGAGATGTGTTACAGGTCACTTCTGAAAACTGCACCCTCGAGAGAGATGTGTTACAGGTCACTTCTGAAAACTGCACCCTCGAGAGAGATGGGTTACAGCTATCAGTGAACATGTTGCAGTCTAGTTACAATGCTTTGATAGCAGACAGAGACTCGCTAAGAGTCAGTTATGACAATGTCACCGCCGACAGAGATGTGTTACAGGTCACTTCTGAAAACTGCACCCTCGAGAGAGATGTGTTACAGGTCACTTCTGAAAACTGCACCCTCGAGAGAGATGGGTTACAGCAAGAAGTCGAGAGACTGTCACTCAAGGCCACCCTTGTCTTACCCAGGTCTATAGGTAAGACAAAATATAGCAAAGATTTGAGCTAAAAATGTTCACTGTGAAAGAATATATATATATTCAAAGGCCACATTTTCGCGATTTATTTTGATTTTCATATCATTAATTGTTTTTTATTCTTGCTTTGCTGATATTATTTGCAAGACCTGTGTGACGAGGTAAAAAAATAAGTATACAAATGGTATAATAATTTAAAGTTAGCGTTCTACAATGGCCTACTTTTATACCCCTCACAATCACTGGACGAAAAGGAAACAACAAATAATAATAGAAGAAATACGTTGAAAATTGAAAAAAATAAAAAATGCACTAATCTGAAAAAAAAAACAGTGAATTGTTCCAAACAGTTAATAAATTGTCCCAAACCGGTGGTGGCTGACAACAATAAGATCATAAAAACTATAACTAAAATCGTGGGCTAAACAATGATCCTTCTGCACATGCAGTGCACACACCATCAACGTCAATTAAGGTCACAGAGGCCCGGGGGCCCAACTCTCTGCCGAGTTAGTTTGGCTTCCCCTCTTTCACCACCTGCCATCTCGGGCCTTAATACAGATGGGTCCAGCTGCCACAGGCGGACGGGACGGGCACAGAGTAGACACACACCCTGCCTGGTGCCAAGCAACCATTTCCCCCGGCTGGGGTGTCCCTCTACTCCTCCAGACCCCGTCTATGGCCGCTCTCCTTCCATCCAGACAAGCTGTCTTCTGGGGTGTCCCTCTACTCCTCCAGACCCCGTCTATGGCCGCTCTCCTTCCATCCATCCAGACAGCTGTCTTTAGACAGGGTGTCCCTCTACTCCTCCAGACCCCGTCTATGGCCGCTCTCCTTCCCTCCAGACAGCTCTGTCTTCTGGGGTGTCCCTCTACTCCTCCAGACCCCGTCTATGGCCGCTCTCCTTCCCTCCAGACAGCTCTGTCTTCTGGGGTGTCCCTCTACTCCTCCAGACCCCGTCTATGGCCGCTCTCCTTCCTTCCATCCAGACAAGCTGTCTTCAGACAGGGTGTCCCTCTACTCCTCCAGAGCCCGTCTATGGCCGCTCTCCTTCCCTCCAGACAGCTGTCTTCAGACAGGGTGTCCCTCTACTCCTCCAGACCCCGTCTATGGCCGCTCTCCTTCCCTCCAGACAGCTCTGTCTTCTGGGGTGTCCCTCTACTCCTCCAGACCCCGTCTATGGCCGCTCTCCCTCCATCCAGACAGCTCTGTCTTCTGGGGTGTCCCTCTACTCCTCCAGAGCCCGTCTATGGCCGCTCTCCTTCCCTCCAGACAGCTCTGTCTTCTGCCTCCTGTTCCTCTCCACAGCAGTGTTGTTTTTGGCAGCACATTTCTATTTTAGTTCATAGTCTTTGGAATGAAACTAACATTTAGTTTTAGTCACGTTTTAGTCACATGGAACCGTTGTGAGCTTGTAGATCTGCTATTTTCAGCATGCAACCAAGTGTAAAATGACTTATACTGGATCTCTTGTCCACTAGTCCCTTCCTAAAAAATTTCAACTTTTTATTTGGTCGTCATCATAGCTTAGTTTTCATTTAGTTTCCATTTAGTGAAAAAAGGTAGTCGACGGACATTTTTCGTCTCAGTTTTAGGCGACGAAAAATCAACACAGCCCTCTTCTCTCTGTGCTCTGCTCTCTGGAGTGCAGTCTGCATTTAAAGGCTCCACCCATTTACGCAGGGTGCAGGTGATCTCCTAATTAGCAGCTTCACAGACACGCCTCCAGACACTAGCCTATCAAAACTGACCCTGTCTCATAGACAAGACTGTACAGTGTACACACAAACATAGGCACACATAAAATGGTAAATAGTGCATTCATATAGCACCTTTATCCAAGGCGCTTTACAGAGATTGTGCATTACATTCACCCATTCACACACACACATTTATACACAGATGGCGGAGGAAACCATTCAAGGCACCAACCTGCACATTAGGAGCAATTAGGGGTTGGTTCAGTGTCTTGCTCATGGACACTTCGACACTAACTCTGGGGGAGCCCGGGTTCGAACTGGCAACCTTGCGGTTTCCATCCAGCCACTCTACCCCTGATCCACCGCTGCCCCCATAAATGTGCATACAGTACAAAATAGGTCAAATATTGTGTAAATAAAATAAAATGTGATTAATTTCAATTAATTCATTTCAATGCCTCAAAATAATTAGATTACATTTTTTTGAATCGAGTCCCAGCCCTATAGTAACAATACAGAATGTGAAATTGGTGGTTTATCCATAATCCAATTGAAAATGATACATTTTCTGACCAGAACAAATATTTTTTGAAGAAGCATGACAGCTCCTCCAAAGTTGGAGAGACTAATTATGCCTAAATAAACTGTAAGTCCTGAAGTGGTCCTCTTAAAGGGAACATTTTCGTTTGTGGGTCAGTGGCACCTCCTACTGGCATGTTTTATTATGGCAATGTTTATTTCATTTGAAAGTATCCTTTTAACAATCAGGACAACATATCATTTAATTAATTGCATAATGATTCCCCCACCCATGCCTCCATGCCCCCACCCATTTAGACCTGAGGACGATTCTACAAATTCTAAATCCTGTTTCTATCGTTCTCAAACATTTTTATGTCAAGGACCCCCAAAAATTATATGTAATTGGCCTCCGAGCCCATCTCAAAATATGTTGTTCCAGGGACCCCCCAGAAGCAAAGATTTTAGTTAAAAACGTTCTCTCTGAAAGAATATTCAAAGATTTGAAACACATTTTCATGATTTTTCAAAAATAGCAGACCTACAAGCTCGTAGCGCGGAACTCGGCGGCACTCGGTACTATGAGCTTGTAGATCTGCTATTTTTCAAAAGCTAAAGTATAACATAATCCTTAACACTCATTCCACACAAAATTGGGGCATTCCACTCATTTTCAACATTTTACTATGTCATTAATATACCTTAGAGCTGTTGTGTGGAAATAATAAAAAGGTCCCCCCATTCTGTGTTTCCTAGAACTAGAGGTCTGAAAAAAATCTTAACATTAATGATTTTTTTTCATAATTACAGTTCTAGGAAACACAGAATGGGGGGACTTTTTTATTATTTCCACACAACAGCTCTAAGGTATATTAATGACATGGTAAAATGTTGAAAATGGGTGGTTTTCCCCTTTAACCACTTTTTCAACCTGACATCCTAATTTGGGCATGTCATTATAAGAGGAACATATCGCATGTATGATGCATGTTGAGCTTTGGCTATTCATTATGATGCATGTTGAGCTTTGGCTATTCATTATGATGCATGTTGAGCTTTGGCTATTCATTATGATGCATGTTGAGCTTTGGCTATTCATTATGATGCATGTTGAGCTTTGGCTATTCATTATGATGCATGTTGAGCTTTGGCTATTCATTATGATGCATGTTGAGCTTTGGCTATTCATTATGATGCATGTTGAGCTTTGGCTATTCATTATGATGCATGTTGAGCTTTGGCTATTCATTATGATGCATGTTGAGCTTTGGCTATTCATTTTTCAAATCACTTGTAGAAAATACTTAAACAATAATCATTTCAACAGATAAGACATGTCCTACCTCCTTCAGGAAGTTCCAGCAGAGCTGCTATTACATCTCCAGCGCCCGTAAATCCTGGTCGGAGAGCCGGAGGGACTGCCAGAACCGAGGGGCAGACCTGGCCATCCTCAAGAGCAGAGAGGAAATGGTGGGAACAGGATATATGGGCCCTATTTCCATCACATCCTTATCCCTAAATCAGGGGTGGGCAACTTTGACGATGGCGAGGGCCAATATATTTCGACACTCACTCCAGAGGGGCCACAGTGCTTATTACTGTCACAGCAAAAAATAGCTGATCTACAAGCTCAAAACGCGTCGCCATGCGACGGGTTTTGAGCTTGTAGATCGGCTATTTTTGCTATTATTTGAATTGAACAACCTGAATAATTGTTTTGCTATTTTTTAATTGGAATCCTGAAAAGTAATCTTTTTATTGAATTTCGAATGCATTTAGTTATAGTTATGTTAACTTTATGAACATAACTACATTGGACACAGAAAGACAATAACATTTTAATACTAGTCATTAAGTACTAGTCATTTAATACTAGTCATGAAGTAATTAGGGGGTTTGGAATTGTAACAGCTGAAATCAATACTATATCAGTATTCTGATTAACCTGAGGGCCGCATTAAGTGAAGGCATTCGGCCCTCCAACTCATCCTTGGTGTGTCCCAGGGGTCTCCTCCCAGTGGGACGTGGTCCTTGGTGTGTCCCAGGGGTCTCCTCCCAGTGGGATGTGATCCTTGGTGTGCCCCAGGGGTCTCCTCCCAGTGGGACGTGGTCCTTGGTGTGCCCCAGGGGTCTCCTCCCAGTGGGACGTGGTCCTTGGTGTGTCCCAGGGGTCTCCTCCCAGTGGGACGTGGTCCTTGGTGTGTCCCAGGGGTCTCCTCCCAGTGGGACGTGGTCCTTGGTCTGCCCCAGGGGTCTCCTCCCAGTGGGACGTGGTCCTTGGTGTGTCCCAGGGGTCTCCTCCCAGTGGGACGTGGTCCTTGGTGTGTCCCAGGGGTCTCCTCCCAGTGGGACGTGGTCCTTGGTGTGCCCCAGGGGTCTCCTCCCAGTGGGACGTGGTCCTTGGTGTGCCCCAGGGGTCTCCTCCCAGTGGGACGTGGTCCTTGGTGTGCCCCAGGGGTCTCCTCCCAGTGGGACGTGGTCCTTGGTGTGCCCCAGGGGTCTCCTCCCAGTGGGACGTGGTCCTTGGTCTGCCCCAGGGGTCTCCTCCCAGTGGGACGTGGTCCTTGGTGTGCCCCAGGGGTCTCCTCCCAGTGGGACGTGGTCCTTGGTGTGTCCCAGGGGTCTCCTCCCAGTGGGACGTGGTCCTTGGTGTGTCCCAGGGGTCTCCTCCCAGTGGGACGTGGTCCTTGGTGTGCCCCAGGGGTCTCCTCCCAGTGGGACGTGGTCCTTGGTGTGTCCCAGGGGTCTCCTCCCAGTGGGACGTGGTCCTTGGTGTGCCCCAGGGGTCTCTCCTCCCAGTGGGACGTGCATCGGGGACGTCCCTAGGGAGACGCTCGAGAGGCATCCTAACCAGATGCCCGAATCACCTAGGCTGTCTCTAAGCACCTAAGCAGCCACCTATAAACTGGCTGGATGTGGATTACCTAGTTGAAAAATGTAAACATGTTTTTCAAAATAGTAAAAAAGGCATTGAGCCATATGTGTGTGCGTGACTACTGCGTGTGTCTGAATATGAGCCACCCTGCATTTTTGTGCACATTTATATATATATGTGATTTCTTTTTTTTTAACCTGTTGTTTCTCCTCCTCCCTCAAAGAACTTCATCTATACCATACATAAGGCAAATTCTGATAGCTGGATTGGTTTGACCGATAGGAGGAGAGATTGGGTGTGGGTGTGGGTGGACGGCACACCGCTGACCAGAGTGTAAGAAAGACCATTCATTCAAATCTTCTCTGTGACGGCAATTCAATTATTTGTAACTTTTAATACATTAACAGTGGTGGGAAAAAAGTACTCAATTGTTTTACTTAAGTAAAAGTATCAATACTGCAATGCAGAAATACTCCGTTACAAGTAGAATTCAAAATGTACTTGAAGTACTAAAAGATATAGCACTCAGTCATTATGCAGAATGTCCCATTTCAAGTTTTCAAATGTATAAGAATCTTTTGAAAATAGCAGATCTACAGGCTCACAATGTGTTGTAGTGGAGTAGATCAAGTAAAAGTTGGCCTACTGAAAAGTGGAAAAACTCAAGTAAAGTACAAATACCTCAAAATTGAACTAAAGTACAGTACTTAAGTAAATCTACATAGTTACTTTACACCACTGTAAATTAAAAATTAAAAAAGTGGAAGAAGCTGCTACATTATTTTCTGTTTTGGCGCCTTATCTCTCTCCCTTCTTTACACAGCAAGTTTTGGGGCAAAGGACAGCCCAACAATCACCAAGGGGGGCAGGACTGCGTGGAGTTCTGGAAGAAGGGCACAGGGAGCGGCTACTGGAACGACGACAATTGTGAGGAAAAAAACACCTGGATCTGTGAGATGTACATAGGCATGTAGCCAGCGCTCCCAACATCAAGACCATGTGCAGAGATTAAAATAGGGTGCATTTTGCATCCCAAAACGCAGTTCATAGTTAAGGGACGCAATTAAACAACAACCTCTGCATCCACGGGATGCACTACTGTACTGTTTTTTATTTTGCTAGCTTTAGTTCTTCTTCTGTTTTCTACATGAATATAACCACATTATAACCATATAAAATGAAATGGTGCAATTTGTAAAAATGGCAAAATATGACTCCTAATGTCGTTGAAGTGGGACTCATAAAATGTCCCTGGGACTCATCTAAAAGACCATCCCTGCATCCCGGGACTCATTACATTGAAAACCTATTTACATCACTGCATGTGGCAAAGCCCTCCCACCATATCGGCAATGTGTGGGAAATGTCTTAAATTGTGTGCAATCGGATACTGTGCATGTACTAGTGCCTATACTGTACATTAATAATGGGAATTTGGCTGAATATGAAATGCTCATATTCTGTAATTTTATGTAGTGGTCCTATAGTAAATTGTCTGATATTGATGATGTAGCTCTAACAACAGTGACAGCTCCAGATAATTGACTGGGGGGGGGACTATAGTGGAGGGGGGGGGGGGGGGGGGGGGGGGGGGGGGGGGGACTATAGAGGGTATGCGTGTGACATCATCATCAAACCCGGAAGTTACGCGGGAACACTTACTGTGTGACAAAAAACTACTTTCTGGCCTTGACAGCCCACACATCCAAAAAGATAACTCTATTTGATTGCATTAAACGACTTTAAACAACATTAAATTAACTTTGCCACCACCTTTGCCACTCGATTTGCCACTCGATATGCCATTCACTTAATGCATGCGCATACCCTCTATAGTGGAGGGGGGGGACTATAGTGGAGGGGGGGGGGGGGGGGCTATATTGGAGGGGGGGGGGACTATAGTGGAGGGGGGGGGGGCTATAGTGGAGGGGGGGGACTATATTGGAGGGGGGGGGGGCTATATTGGAGGGGGGGGGACTATAGTGGAGGGGGGGGGGCTATAGTGGAGGGGGGGGGGTCTATTCTGATCTATTCATCTATAGATCATTCATCTATTCATGAATGATATTCATGTATCTCTTTTTTGTGTATCGTTTTCATTTTCATTGACAGGCTACAAAGAACATTTAAATTTACAAGTAGCATTTATTGTAGGATGAGAAAAGCATTGGTGTTGAATGATGCAAAAAATAATTAATAAACTGTAAAATGTGAATGCCTTTTTTTTTTAGATAATTGTTTTTGTTTTGTTTTACACAGATTTGTGTTTTTTTAATGAATTGCCTCGTACAATGATGATGGCAGACTGCGTGGCGTGCAATGTGTTACCTCATGTACAAATTATATAGTTAATGATTGATCATAAATTAAACAGTTTGGTGTTGTTTTATGGTTTTATGGAGACTTTTGATGCATAATAGACTCAACTAGGGTTTGGGACGACATGTATACCTCACAATACGATATCTGTCCATAATGATAATATCACGATATTCTATATATTGCGATATTTAATACATTGCAAGAGATTTCATCAATGATATATCACAATATCTGTATTAACTGAAAATAAAAATAACCATGAATGGCAAAACTCTGGAATTATGTATTTATTCCAAAATCTAACAAGATCTTTTTTAAATAACCATAGGCTAAGTTTATTTTATTTTTTATTTAACCTTTATTTAACCAGTAAAATCACATTGAGACCAAAGTCTCTTTTACGAGTGCGCACTGGCCAAGAGAAGAGGCAACTAAATGTTACACAGCTCTGCCAGTAACAACAAATACAGGACATGACAAAGACAAACATATGACATAAGTACATGAATGTTGCCTCGTCCAAACAGTAAAACACTGATGGCAACCTTTGCAACTTGTCCACAACTTGTCTGTCCACAGCAATGGGTAACCAATACACTACTATACTACTACTAACTATAATCAATATCACAATATTGGCAGGATGATACAATGTACTGTATATATATCGCGGGAGGAAGTACCGTGATATCGATATATTGACACACCCCTAGACTCAACACACTACAATGTAAATATAATGCTGTCGAACAGTTTGCATGTTTCAAAACTGAGTGATTATAAATTATATATACTTATAGATCCTAATCTATGACTATAGTGTCCTAGTGTTGAAGCTGCAACTACGTAACGTTCCTCTTCTTCTACCCCGGATTTGAACCCAGGTCTCCTCCTGCGCATTGAGCTAATAGAGCCCATGCCTGCTTTGCTCAGGGGATACATTTAATCTGGACGTCGTTCAGGTCGAAGTTTGCGTCAAACCTGCAGAAACAGGATTGTGTCAAAGGTCATGTTTCCACTATATGAATGAAGTTGATGATAAAATTGGACACTTTTGAATCTTAAGTCCTTTTGCCACGTCCTCCAATTATAGAGTGGTTAAAAAAAACACAATATAATAGGGTCAAAATATTAGATAGTTTCAGAAGCTTTTGCACTGTGTCATTAGTTTTGACCTGAGATCAGATTCTAAAAATGTCTTCTACATCCTGACAGTTTTCTGAAAAAGCTATGTTTCTATGTCAGTGGTTCTTCGATTTTTCAAAAACAGCAGACCTACAAGCTCGTAGCGCGCCACTCGAGCTTGTAGATCTGCTATTTTTCAATAGCTAAAGCACAACATAATGCTAACACCAAAAGGGGTTCCCGCCCAGAATGGGTTAAGATGGACTGACTGATCTGCTGACTAATGTGATTCACTACATTATTATTATTTTTATATAGGCTACAACAATAGCATATGAGGACGACTCAGGGGCAGACTGGAAACAAAAATCTGCCTGGGAATTGAATTTACAGTGGTCTTCATATTTGTTGTTTACTGTTTATATACTGTTATGGCACGCTCTATAAGGCCACAACAAATAAAGGCGAAACACACTGAGGGTTCACAAAAAAGTGGTGATTTCTTATGAACAAAATGATGAAAATTCAAAGTAGAGGAAGGAATATTGTTTCCATTTCCAACAGACAGGGAGGGAAACATGCTTCACAAAATTATAACTGGGACTAACAAACAGAAACGTGCTCCTGTGGCCCAGGGAGGAATTACGAGACTGAAACATGGCCTTTTATACTGTGTTGGAGGCAGTGGCCAGGTGTCTCTAGCCTGGCAGGCATTTTCTTTTTGCCAACGGCTGATTCGGTCTGGCTTATTAGCCAGGCTAAGGTGTCTCCCCTTCCACTGATTACCTCTGATTCCACCCTCCAAACCAGCACAACAGCACAGGCCTGCAAAGGCCACCACAAAACTATGTCATGCTATCAAATAAATACAAACTAGCACCAGCATGATTATCATGCATGCATGGGACCAGACCTCTATGGTTTTACAAACTGTATTGTACTGTACATTGTAGCCTACTGCACAGAGTAGACGCTGTATTGTACTGTACATTGTAGCCTACTGCACAGAGTAGACTCTGTATTGTACTGTACATTGTAGCCTACTGCACAGAGTAGACTCATGAAACTGTATTGTACTGTACATTGTAGTCTACTGCACAGAGTAGACTCTGTATTGTACTGTACATTGTAGCCTACTGCACAGAGTAGACTCATGAAACTGTATTGTACTGTACATTGTAGCCTACTGCACAGAGTAGACTCATGAAACTGTATTGTACTGTACATTGTAGCCTACTGCACAGAGTAGACTCATGAAACTGTATTGTACTGTACATTGTAGTCTACTGCACAGAGTAGACTCATGAAACTGTATTGTACTGTACATTGTAGCCTACTGCACAGAGTAGACTCATGAAACTGTATTGTACTGTACATTGTAGCCTACTGCACAGAGTAGACTCTGTATTGTACTGTACATTGTAGCTGTATTGTACTGTACATTGTAGCCTACTGCACAGAGTACACTCATACAAACTGTATTGTACTGTACATTGTACTGCACAGACTCATGGAATTATCTCACATGTTGAAAAAAAAAAGACGAGTTCCAATGTTCTCTGCCCATTTCTCTCTTTCAACACTTCCAATTTCACTTGCTTTTCCTTGTATAAATGTATGGGTTTTGTCTCCTATAAAATTGGTACCTGATCTGAAAATGTATTTTCTGTTTTAGGCTAGCTGTAGAGAGTACAGCACATAGAAGACATAAAAAACATTATCATTACTTGATTTATATTGGAATACAGAGCTCTTTTTGATGCTTATTTTAAAATAAACATTCCTCCTTTAGAACTTAACTGAAGTTCAGTTTCATTTAGAGCCCATTCACTGTACTATGCAGCAGAGGGCGCCACTATAAACCCAAAACAATGTCAGCAGCTGGATTGACTCATGCAAACCTTTCTGTGCAGGACTCTATATAATATAATAACTGATGATTGGGATTGGCTAGCAAGCTATTTTTTATAGTATAGTATACAGTCTATATAACGTATAGACTGTATACTGTGCGATGTCTAAACTAGTAAAGAATATAATTTTGCCACTCACCGACTCCACCGGCTAGTTTTATGACGTCCAAAGACTATTCTCCGCCCCACGTTGGGAAGCTTAAAGAAGCATCTCCTCACCAAATAAAATAATATGCGTATCTTATCCTTAGGTGATGGTGTCCTATTATTTTTTTTGCATAGAAGTGTATATTTGTACGTCATTAATAAATGTTCTGATGAATTGAAAATGGAGGACCCTGATGTAAACAAGTCTTCTTTGTGCTTTTTCTGGTTCTATCCTCAAGTAGCACTTTTTGTATTGACCTGTAGGCTACTTTTGTTTGAAATACCCATTCTGCATACTGTCAAATTAAATTCTCAATCAATCAATCAATCAATCAATCAATCAATCAATCAATCAATCAATCAATCAATCAATCAATCAATCAATCAATCAATCTTATGTTCACCACAGAGAAACTTTGATTTACTCAAGTGCCCAGATCTGTAGGTGGTGAATGGCCTTCTAATTGCCCTCTCCTTGCATTTACTGCATGCCATAATGTACAGTACCAGATCGTGCAGCCTAAAATACCGTAAGTTGCCAGTTGAGCAAATAAGGTGAAACCTCTCAGAAAATGAAATTGTAAAAAAGGATTGTCAGCAACAGCTCTAATTCATTCATATGATGAGTTTGATGCATTTCATCAAAACATAATAACGTTTTAATCTTTATCTTTGCAAGCTTAGGCACTGCCAGCGTGATCTTTAGTATGAGAGTGACGACAATGAATTTACAATAGGCATTTAGCAGACGCTCCTAATCCAGAGCAATTTACATTAAGCAAGAACAAAGAATAAAAAAGTATGGTTATACATCAAATACATACGAAGTAGTTATCATGAATCATACATAAGCTAAGAGCGTAACAGTGGAAAATCTATATAATGAAACTATGCATATGCAGTGCTATGTTTACATACAATTCTATAAGTCTACATAAAAATGCTATCTAAGATACATAAGTTGAGCCTTTTCATACGCCTGTAGGAGGTTGAGGCTAAGATGCTAAGATGGAGTCTGAAGAGGTGTGTTTTCAGACTGCGGCGGAAGATTGGGAGCGAATCTGCAGTTCTGATTGCAATGGGAAGTGCATTCCATAGTTTTTGGAGCCATAGTTTTGGACGACACTAGCGTTGCCTCCCATTTGTAATATTGGAATGCGGAAGTGCTCATTCTATCTCAATGGGATAGTTCCAATGTTTGGAACTATAGCCCATAGCACCCTGCTTTGCGGCGAGATCGAAGCGTGTTGCAACTCTCTCCTTCTACGGCTCTGCACGGTGGGCCCTATTGTAAACAAGTGTAATGCTTTATGGTGTCCTCGTCCACAGTTAACAGTTTTTGTATTGAGTTGTGCTTGAAATGTACTGTAATTCTGCAAACTGTTAATAAATACTTCAATCAATCAATCAATCAAGCAAGGGCCTTGCATGGGGAGAATTGCTTTCAAAGTTCTCCATCACCCCCTGGGATCTGAGCAGTGGTGTAAAGTTCTCCATCACCCCCTGGGATCTGAGCAGTTGTGTAAAGTTCTCCATCACCCCCTGGGATCTGAGCAGTGGTGTAAAGTTCTCCATCACCCCCTGGGATCTGAGCAGTGGTGTAAAGTTCTCCATCACCCCCTGGGATCTGAGCAGTGGTGTAAAGTTCTCCATCCCCCCCTGGGATCTGAGCAGTGGTGTAAAGTTCTCCATCACCACCTGGGATCTGAGCAGTGGTGTAACGTTCTCCATCACCCCCTGGGATCTGAGCAGTGGTGTAAAGTTCTCCATCACCCCCTGGGATCTGAGCAGTGGTGTAAAGTTCTCCATCACCCCCTGGGATCTGAGCAGTGGTGTAAAGTTCTCCATCACCCCCTGGGATCTGAGCAGTGGTGTAAAGTAAGTGCATTTACTTAAGTACTGTACAATTTGGAGGTGCTTTTACTTTACCGAAGTATTTCCAAATTCCAGTCCTTTTACTTCTACTCCACTACATCTCAGAGGCAAATATATTGTATAACATCATACCCCTTACTCAGGCGCCCCAGCCGGGGTTGATCAAATCCCGATTTACGTCCCAGTAGCTACCCTTGATCAGTCCATCAGGGAATGAGCAAGGCCACACAATCCGTTGCTCCGGAACTACTCTGCCGGTACTGAGAGAACCAAAATCTGGCAAGTGGAAGGACTAGGCTCTGTGGGTTGACTCCTGACCGGGCCCCTCCTTCGTCTCACCAGGTCCACTCCTGCTCTCACCAGGCCCAGGACCTGTGCGTTGCACCAGACTCCCAGTACCAGGCACTGCACTCCGGAGTGGTGGATTATAATGGCCCTCCTAAAGGCCTCACCAAGGTTTGTTGGGCTTCCTCCTCACGGAGTACACAGGCTGGGGCGCTAACCCATACTGCTCACCCGGGTGCCGTCTACATTCCGGCTGTCACCCGTCTCTCCGGTGGTCACCAGACTATACCTTGTACTTTTACTCCACTACAATAATATGAAAACTTTAGTTACTAGTAGGCCTATATAGTAACTTTGTAGATTTAGATTATTGTTACAAAACACAAAAACAAAACACATCACTTCAGCCCTATATATTTTTTGTCCATTTGAAAATAGCAGATCTACAAGTTCACAATGTGTCGCGATACGACGCATTGTGAACTTTTTACGTACAGTATGTTGAACTTCTGAAATGGGACATTCTGCGAGTAGCCTACTTTTATTTCTAGTACTAGTTTAATTTGATGCTGATGCTTTTGTACTTTTACTCAATTACATTTTGAGTATGGGACTTCGACTTGTACCAGCATACATCTACATTGCAGTATTGATACTTTTACTTACGGTAAGTAAAACATTTGAGTATTTTTCCCACCACCTGGCATATTATCTTAGTCATGGTTTGGTTACACAATATTCACTTTATTGCAGAAGGCAGAGTTCACTCACTTCAACCTCAGCCCATGTGAGATTGGAGGCAATGTGTAATCCAAGGCTCCAAGCCACTTCAACCTCAGCCCATGAGATTGGAGGCAATGTGTAATCCAAGGCTCCAAGCCACTTCAACCTCAGCCCATGAGATTGGAGGCCATGTGTAATCCAAGGCTCCAAGCCACTTCAACCTCAGCCCATGAGATTGGAGGCAATGTGTAATCCAAGGCTCCAAGCCACTTCAACCTCAGCCCATGAGATTGGAGGCAATGTGTAATCCAAGGCTCCAAGCCACTTCAACCTCAGCCCATGAGATTGGAGGCAATGTGTAATCCAAGGCTCCAAGCCACTTCAACCTCAGCCCATGAGATTGGAGGCAATGTGTAATCCAAGGCTCCAAGCCACTTCAACCTCAGCCCATGAGATTGGAGGCAATGTGTAATCCAAGGCTCCAAGCCACTTCAACCTCAGCCCATGAGATTGGAGGCCATGTGTAATCCAAGGCTCCAAGCCACTTCAACCTCAGCCCATGAGATTGGAGGCAATGTGTAATCCAAGGCTCCAAGCTGTCCTCGTGTCCAATCCAAGGCTCCAAGCTGTCCTCGTGAATATGTTTTTGTTCCCAGATCAGGCGGTGTGTTGAGAGGATAAGAGAAATACGTTTCATACAGTGAGCCCTTGAATCCTTTCTAACACTCAGCTCTGCTGGCTATCTCATTCTCATCAGCTGCACGACACGCATCCAGGTACTTATAACAGCTCTGCTGGCTATCTCATTCTCATCAGCTGCACGACACGCATTCAGGTACTTATAACAGCTCTGCTGGCTATCTCATTCTCATCAGCTGCACGACACGCATTCAGGTACTTATAACAGCTCTGCTGGCTATCTCATTCTCATCAGCTGCACGACACGCATCCAGGTACTTATAACAGCTCTGCTGGCTATCTCATTCTCATCAGCTGCACGACACGCATTCAGGTACTTATAACAGCTCTGCTGGCTATCTCATTCTCATCAGCTGCACGACACGCATCCAGGTACTTATAACAGCTCTGCTGGCTATCTCATTCTCATCAGCTGCACGACACGCATTCAGGTACTTATAACAGCTCTGCTGGCTATCTCATTCTCATCAGCTGCACGACACGCATTCAGGTACTTATAACAGCTCTGCTGGCTATCTCATTCTCATCAGCTGCACGACACGCATTCAGGTACTTATAACAGCTCTGCTGGCTATCTCATTCTCATCAGCTGCACGACACGCATCCAGGTACTTATAACAGCTCTGCTGGCTATCTCATTCTCATCAGCTGCACGACACGCATTCAGGTACTTATAACAGCTCTGCTGGCTATCTCATTCTCATCAGCTGCACGGCACGCATTCAGGTACTTATAACAGCTCTGCTGGCTATCTCATTCTCATCAGCTGCACGACACGCATCCAGGTACTTATAACAGCTCTGCTGGCTATCTCATTCTCATCAGCTGCACGACAGGCATCCAGGTACTTATAACAGGACCTTGATTTTAATCATCCTCCTGTTTTTCTTTTACATAGAAGTGTATTTGTACGTCTTTAAATGTTCTGATGAATTGAGAATGGAGGACCCTGATGTAGACAAGTCTTATTTAGTGCTTTTCATGGTTTTGTCCTCAAAGGGTAGCAGGTTTTGTATTGACTTGTGCTTTCGTTTGAAATGTACCCATTCTGCATACTGTGAAATAACATGTTCAATCAATCAATCAATCAATCAATCAATCAATCAATCAATCAATCAAATAAATTATGTTTCTAGGATTGAATGTACGGTATTTATTTCTGTGTTGAAAAGGTTTTAAAGAGTTAATGCATTTCGTCTAAATTTAGACTAGTATAGCTCATAATACTGCGTTTGAATGAAAGACATATTTATTTTTCAAAACCTCAGAGATAGCCCCACTAGAGCTATACAGAGTCTACTCTGTGCAGTAGGTTACAATGTACAGTACAATACAGAGTCTACTCTGTGCAGTAGGCTACAATGTACAGTACAATACAGAGTCTACTCTGTGCAGTAGTCTACAATGTACAGTACAATACAGAGTCTACTCTGTGCAGTAGTCTACAATGTACAGTACAATACAGAGTCTACTCTGTGCAGTAGGCTACAATGTACAGTACAATACAGAGTCTACTCTGTGCAGTAGTCTACAATGTACAGTACAATACAGAGTCTACTCTGTGCAGTAGGTTACAATGTACAGTACAATACAGAGTCTACTCTGTGCAGTAGTCTACAATGTACAGTACAATACAGAGTCTACTCTGTGCAGTAGTCTACAATGTACAGTACAATACAGAGTCTACTCTGTGCAGTAGTCTACAATGTACAGTACAATACAGAGTCTACTCTGTGCAGTAGTCTACAATGTACAGTACAATACAGAGTCTACTCTGTGCAGTAGGTTACAATGTACAGTACAATACAGAGTCTACTCTGTGCAGTAGGCTACAATGTACAGTACAATACAGAGTCTACTCTGTGCAGTAGTCTACAATGTACAGTACAATACAGAGTCTACTCTGTGCAGTAGGCTACAATGTACAGTACAATACAGAGTCTACTCTGTGCAGTAGGCTACAATGTACAGTACAATACAGAGTCTACTCTGTGCAGTAGGTTACAATGTACAGTACAATACAGAGTCTACTCTGTGCAGTAGGTTACAATGTACAGTACAATACAGAGTCTACTCTGTGCAGTAGGCTACAATGTACAGTACAATACAGAGTCTACTCTGTGCAGTAGGCTACAATGTACAGTACAATACAGAGTCTACTCTGTGCAGTAGGTTACAATGTACAGTACA
Source organism: Electrona antarctica (assembly GCF_951216825.1). Taxonomy (NCBI): domain Eukaryota; kingdom Metazoa; phylum Chordata; class Actinopteri; order Myctophiformes; family Myctophidae; genus Electrona; species Electrona antarctica. The sequence goes on along the minus strand of NC_136809.1, from coordinate 4,961,830 downwards.
ATACAGAGTCTACTCTGTGCAGTAGGTTACAATGTACAGTACAATACAGAGTCTACTCTGTGCAGTAGGTTACAATGTACAGTACAATACAGAGTCTACTCTGTGCAGTAGGTTACAATGTACAGTACAATACAGAGTCTACTCTGTGCAGTAGGTTACAATGTACAGTACAATACAGAGTCTACTCTGTGCAGTAGGCTACAATGTACAGTACAATACAGAGTCTACTCTGTGCAGTAGGCTACAATGTACAGTACAATACAGAGTCTACTCTGTGCAGTAGGCTACAATGTACAGTACAATACAGAGTCTACTCTGTGCAGTAGGTTACAATGTACAGTACAATACAGAGTCTACTCTGTGCAGTAGGTTACAATGTACAGTACAATACAGAGTCTACTCTGTGCAGTAGGTTACAATGTACAGTACAATACAGAGTCTACTCTGTGCAGTAGTCTACAATGTACAGTACAATACAGAGTCTACTCTGTGCAGTAGTCTACAATGTACAGTACAATACAGAGTCTACTCTGTGCAGTAGTCTACAATGTACAGTACAATACAGAGTCTACTCTGTGCAGTAGGCTACAATGTACAGTACAATACAGAGTCTACTCTGTGCAGTAGGTTACAATGTACAGTACAATACAGAGTCTACTCTGTGCAGTAGGCTACAATGTACAGTACAATACAGTTTCATGAGTCTACTCTGTGCAGTAGGCTACAATGTACAGTACAATACAGTTTGAGTCATGAGTCTACTCTGTGCAGTAGGCTACAATGTACAGTACAATAGTTTGTATGAGTCTACTCTGTGCAGTAGGCTACAATGTACAGTACAATACAGTTTCATGAGTCTACTCTGTGCAGTAGGCTACAATGTACAGTACAATAGTTTGTATGAGTCTACTCTGTGCAGTAGGCTACAATGTACAGTACAATACAGTTTGTATGAGTCTACTCTGTGCAGTAGGCTACAATGTACAGTACAGTACAGTTTGTATGAGTCTACTCTGTGCAGTAGGCTACAATGTACAGTACAATACAGCGTCTACTCTGTGCAGTAGGCTACAATGTACAGTACAATACAGTTTGTAAAACAGACCATAGAGGTCTGGTCCCATGCATGCATGATAATCATGCTGGTGCTAGTTTGTATTTATTTGATAGCATGACATAATTTTGTGGTGGCCTTTGCAGGTCTGTGCTGTTGTGCTGGTTTGGAGGGTGGAATCAGAGGTAATCAGTGGAAGGGGAGACACCTTAGCCTGGCTAATAAGCCAGACCGAATCAGCCGTTGGCAAAAAGAAAATGCCTGCCAGGCTAGAGACACCTGGCCACTGCCTCCAACACAGTATAAAAGGCCATGTTTCAGTCTCTTAATTCCTCCCTGGGCCACAGGAGCACGTTTCTGTTTGTTAGTCCCAGTTATAATTTTGTGAAGCATGTTTCCCTCCCTGTCTGTTGGAAATGGAAACAATATTCCTTCCTCTACTTTGAATTTTCATCATTTTGTTCATAAGAAATCACCACTTTTTTGTGAACCCTCAGTGTGTTTCGCCTTTATTTGTTGTGGTCTTATAGAGCGTGCCATAACAGTATATATACAGTAAACAACAAATATGAAGACCACTGTAAATTAAATTCCCAGGCAGATTTTTGTTTCCAGTCTGCCCCTGAGTCGTCCTCATATGCTATTGTTGTAGCCTATATAAAAATAATAATAATGTAGTGAATCACATTAGTCAGCAGATCAGTCAGTCCATCTTAACCCATTCCGGGCGGGAACCCCTTTTGGTGTTAGCATTATGTTGTGCTTTAGCTATTGAAAAATAGCAGATCTACAAGCTCGAGTGGCGCGCTACGAGCTTGTAGGTCTGCTGTTTTTGAAAAATCGAAGAACCACTGACATAGAAACATAGCTTTTTCAGAAAACTGTCAGGATGTAGAAGACATTTTTAGAATCTGATCTCAGGTCAAAACTAATGACACAGTGCAAAAGCTTCTGAAACTATCTAATATTTTGACCCTATTATATTGTGTTTTTTTTAACCACTCTATTGGAGGACGTGGCAAAAGGACTTAAGATTCAAAAGTGTCCAATTTTATCATCAACTTCATTCATATAGTGGAAACATGACCTTTGACACAATCCTGTTTCTGCAGGTTTGACGCAAACTTCGACCTGAACGACGTCCAGATTAAATGTATCCCCTGAGCAAAGCAGGCATGGGCTCTATTAGCTCAATGCGCAGGAGGAGACCTGGGTTCAAATCCGGGGTAGAAGAAGAGGAACGTTACGTAGTTGCAGCTTCAACACTAGGACACTATAGATTAGGATCTATAAGTATATATAATTTATAATCACTCAGTTTTGAAACATGCTAACTGTTCGACAGCATTATATTTACATTGTAGTGTGTTGAGTCTAGGGGTGTGCCAATATATCGATATCACGGTACTTCCTCCCGCGATATATATACAGTACATTGTATCATCCTGCCAATATTGTGATATTGATTATAGTTAGTAGTAGTATAGTAGTGTATTGGTTACCCATTGCTGTGGACAGACAAGTTGTGGACAAGTTGCAAAGGTTGCCATCAGTGTTTTACTGTTTGGACGAGGCAAGATTCATGTACTTATGTCATATGTTTGTCTTGTTATGTCCTGTATTTGTTGTTACTGGCAGAGCTGTGTAACATTTATTGGCCTCTTCTCTTGGCCAGTGCGCACTCGTAAAAGAGACTTTGGTCTCAATGTGATTTTACTGGTTAAATAAAGGTTAAATAAAAAATAAAATAAACTTAGCCTATGGTTATTTAAAAAAGATCTTGTTAGATTTTGGAATAAATACATAATTCCAGAGTTTTGCCATTCATGGTTATTTTTATTTTCAGTTAATACAGATATTGTGATATATCATTGATGAAATCTCTTGCAATGTATTACATATCGCAATATATAGAATATCGTGATATTATCATTATGGACAGATATCGTATTGTGAGGTATACATGTCGTCCCAAACCCTAGTTGAGTCTATTATGCATCAAAAGTCTCAGGACCATAAAACAACACCAAACTGTTTCATTTATGATCAATCATTAACTATATAATTTGTACATGAGGTAACACATTGCACGCCACGCAGTCTGCCATCATCATTGGACGAGGCAATTCATTAAAAAAACACAAATCTGTGTAAAAACAAAACAAAAACAATTATCTAAAAAAAAAAGGCATTCACATTTTACAGTTTATTAATTATTTTTTGCATCATTCAACACCAATGCTTTTCTCATCCTACAATAAATGCTACTTGTAAATTGAAAGGTTCTTTGTAGCCTGTCATTGAAAATGAAAACGATACACAAAAAAGAGATACATGAATATCATTCATGAATAGATGAATGGTCTATAGATGAATAGATCAGAATAGCCCCCCCCCTCCACTATAGCCCCCCCCCCCCCTCCACTATAGCCCCCCCCCCTCCAATATAGTCCCCCCCCCCCTCCACTATAGTCCCCCCCCTCCACTATAGAGGGTATGCGCATGCATTAAGTGAATGGCATATCGAGTGGCAAATCGAGTGGCAAAGGTGGTGGCAAAGTTAATTTAATGTTGTTTAAAGTCGTTTAATGCAATCAAATAGAGTTATCTTTTTGGATGAATGGGCTGTCAAGGCCAGAAAGTAGTTTTTTGTCACACAGTAAGTGTTCCCGCGTAACTTCCGGGTTTGATGATGATGTCACACGCATACCCTCTATAGTCGTCCCCCCCCCCCCCCCCCCCCCCTCCACTATAGTCCCCCCCCCCAGTCAATTATCTGGAGCTGTCACTGTTGTTAGAGCTACATCATCAATATCAGACAATTTACTAGGACCACTACAGTACATAAAATTACAGAACATGAGCATTTCATATTCAGCCAAATTCCCATTATTAATGTATACAGTTGGAGGCCATCGATATTGTCCTTTTCTTTTTGCTGAGGTTTGCGTGATCTGCGCAAAAGGACAGTTAACCCATTTTGGGCGGGAACGCCTTTTGGTGTTTTAAACATTATGTTATAATTTAGCTATTGAAAAATAGCAGATCTACAAGCTCATAGCGCGCCACCGAGTGGCGCGCTACGAGCTTGTAGGTCTGCTATTTTTGAAAAATCGTGAAAATATTTATTTCAGAAAACTGGAGGATTTTAATAGAAGGATTTTTTTTAAATTTTGAGGTCAGGCCTAAATGGGTCAAATGATAAGGGACAATATCGGTGGCACCCAACTGTACATGCCTACATCTCACAGATCCAGGTGTTTTTGTCCTCACATTCGTCGTCGTTCCAGTACCCGCTCATTGTGCCCTTCTTCAAGAACTCCACGCAGTCCTGCACCCCATGGTGATTGTTGGGCTGTCCTTTGCCCCAAAACTTGCTGTGTAAAGAAGGGAGAGAGATAAGGCGCCAAAACAGAAAATAATGTAGCAGCTTCTTCCACTTTTTTAATTTTGAATTTACAGTGGTGTAAAGTAACTATGTAGATTTACTTAAGTACTTTAGTTCAATTTTGAGGTATTTGTACTTTACTTGAGTTTTTCCACTTTTCAGTAGGCCAACTTTTACTTGATCTACTCCACTACAACACATTGTGAGCTTGTAGATCTGCTATTTTCAAAAGATTCTTATACATTTGAAAACTTGAAATGGGACATTCTGCATAATGACTGAGTGCTATATCTTTTAGTACTTCAAGTACATTTTGAATTCTGGACTTCTACTTGTAACGGAGTATTTTTGCATTGCAGTATTGATACTTTTACTTAAGTAAAACAATTGAGTACTTTTTTCCCACCACTGTTAATGTATTAAAAGTTACAAATAATTGAATTGCCGTCACAGAGAAGATTTGAATGAATGGTCTTTCTTACTCTACGGTCAGCGGTGTGCCGTCCACCCACACCCAATGTCCCTCTCTCCCCATATCGGTCAAACCAATCCAGCTATCAGAATCTGCCTTATGTATGGTATCGATGAAGTCCTTTGAGGGAGGAGGAGAAACAACAGGTTAAAAAAAAAGAAATCACATATATATATAAATGTGCACAAAAATGCAGGGTGGCTCATATTCAGACACACGCAGTAGTCACGCACACACATATGGCTCAATGCCTTTTTTACTATTTTGAAAAACATTTTACATTTTCCACCAGCCAGTTAATAGGTGGCTGCTTAGGTGCTTAGAGACAGCCTAGGTGATTCGGGCATCTGGTTAGGATGCCTCTCGAGCGTCTCCCTAGGGACGTCCCCGATGCACGTCCCACTGGGAGGAGACCCCTGGGGCACACCAAGGACCACGTCCCACTGGGAGGAGACCCCTGGGACACACCAAGGACCACGTCCCACTGGGAGGAGACCCCTGGGACACACCAAGGACCACGTCCCACTGGGAGGAGACCCCTGGGGCACACCAAGGACCACGTCCCACTGGGAGGAGACCCCTGGGACACACCAAGGACCACGTCCCACTGGGAGGAGACCCCTGGGGCACACCAAGGACCACGTCCCACTGGGAGGAGACCCCTGGGGCACACCAAGGACCACGTCCCACTGGGAGGAGACCCCTGGGGCACACCAAGGACCACGTCCCACTGGGAGGAGACCCCTGGGGCACACCAAGGACCACGTCCCACTGAGGAGACCCCTGGGACACACCAAGGACCACGTCCCACTGGGAGGAGACCCCTGGGACACACCAAGGACCACGTCCCACTGGGAGGAGACCCCTGGGACACACCAAGGACCACGTCCCACTGGGAGGAGACCCCTGGGGCACACCAAGGACCACGTCCCACTGGGAGGAGACCCCTGGGGCACACCAAGGACCACGTCCCACTGGGAGGAGACCCCTGGGGCACACCAAGGACCACGTCCCACTGAGGAGACCCCTGGGACACACCAAGGACCACGTCCCACTGGGAGGAGACCCCTGGGGCACACCAAGGACCACGTCCCACTGGGAGGAGACCCCTGGGAGAAGACCCCTGGGAGGAGACCCCTGGGACACACCAAGGACCACGTCCCACTGGGAGGAGACCCCTGGGGCACACCAAGGACCACGTCCCACTGGGAGGAGACCCCTGGGAGGAGACCCCTGGGAGAAGACCCCTGGGAGGAGACCCCTGAGAGGAGACCCCTGGGAGGAGACCCCTGGGGCACACCAAGGATGAGTTGGAGGGCCGCATGCCTTCACTTAATGCGGCCCTCAGGTTAATCAGAATACTGATATAGTATTGATTTCAGCTGTTAGGATTCCAAACCCCCTAATTACGTCATGACTAGTATTAAATTACTATAGTACTTAATGACTAGTATTAAAATGTTATTGTCTTTTTGTGTCCAATGTAGTTATGTTCATAAAGTTAACATAACTATAACTAAATGCACTTGAAATTCAATAAAAAGGTTACTTTTCAGGATTCCAATTAAAAAATAGCAAAACAATTATTCAGGTTGTTCAATTCAAATAATAGCAAAAATAGCCGATCTACAAGCTCAAAACCCGTCGCATGGCGACGCGTTTTGAGCTTGTAGATCAGCTATTTTTTGCTGCGACAGTAATAAGCACTGTGGCCCCTCTGGAGTGAGTGTGGAAATATATTGGCCCTCGCCATCGTCAAAGTTGCCCACCCCTGATTTAGGGATAAGGATGTGATGGAAATAGGGCCCATATATCCTGTTCCCACCATTTCCTCTGTGCTGTTGAGGATGGCCAGGTCTGCCCCTCGGTTCTGGCAGTCCCTCCGGCTCTCCGACCAGGATTTACGGGCGCTGGAGATGTAATAGCAGCTCTGCTGGAACTTCGTGAAGGCGGTAGGACATGTCTTATCTGTTGAAATGATTATTGTTTAAGTATTTTCTACAAGTAATTTGAAAAATGAATAGCCAAAGCTCAACATGCATCATAATGAATAGCCAAAGCTCAACATGCATCATAATGAATAGCCAAAGCTCAACATGCATCATAATGAATAGCCAAAGCTCAACATGCATCATAATGAATAGCCAAAGCTCAACATGCATCATAATGAATAGCCAAAGCTCAACATGCATCATAATGAATAGCCAAAGCTCAACATGCATCATAATGAATAGCCAAAGCTCAACATGCATCATAATGAATAGCCAAAGCTCAACATGCATCATAATGAATAGCCAAAGCTCAACATGCATCATAATGAATAGCCAAAGCTCAACATGCATCATAATGAATAGCCAAAGCTCAACATGCATCATAATGAATAGCCAAAGCTCAACATGCATCATAATGAATAGCCAAAGCTCAACATGCATCATAATGAATAGCCAAAGCTCAACATGCATCATAATGAATAGCCAAAGCTCAACATGCATCATAATGAATAGCCAAAGCTCAACATGCATCATAATGAATAGCCAAAGCTCAACATGCATCATAATGAATAGCCAAAGCTCAACATGCATCATAATGAATAGCCAAAGCTCAACATGCATCATAATGAATAGCCAAAGCTCAACATGCATCATAATGAATAGCCAAAGCTCAACATGCATCATAATGAATAGCCAAAGGTCAACATGCATCATAATGAATAGCCAAAGCTCAACATGCATCATAATGAATAGCCAAAGGTCAACATGCATCATAATGAATAGCCAAAGGTCAACATGCATCATAATGAATAGCCAAAGCTCAACATGCATCATACATGCTATATGTTCCTCTTATAATGACACGCCCAAATTAGGATGTCATGTTGAAAAAGTGGTTAACCAATTTTGGGCGGGAACCCCTTTTGGTGTTTTAAGGATTATGTTGTACTTTAGCTTTTGAAAAATAGCAGATCTACAAGCTCATAGTACCGAGTGCCGCCGAGTGCCGCGCTACGAGCTTGTAGGTCTGCTATTTTTGAAAAATCATGAAAAGTTAGAGCAAATATTTGAATATTCTTTCAGAGAGAACGTTTTTAACTAAAATCTTTGCTTCTGGGGGGTCCCTGGAACAACATATTTTGAGATGGGCTCGGGGGCCAATTACATATCATTTTTGGGGGTCCTTGACATGAAAATGTTTGAGAACGACTGATATAGAAACATGTTTTTTTCAGAAAACTGTCAGGATTTAAAAGACATTTGAAGAATCGTCCTCAGGTCTAAATGGGTGGGGGCATGAAGGCATGGGCGGGGGAATCATTATGCAATTAATTAAATGATATGTTGTCCTGATTGTTAAAAGGATACTTTCAAATGAAATAAACATTGCCATAATAAAACATGCCAGTAGGAGGTGCCACTGACCCAAGTAACATTGAACATTTTCCCTTTAAGTGGACCACTTCAGGACTTACAGTTTATTTAGGCATAATTAGTCTCTCCAACTTTGGAGGAGCTGTCATGCTTCTTCAAAAAATATTTGTTCTGGTCAGAAAATGTATCCTTTTCAATTGGATTATGGATAAACCACCAACAGTTACACAGTGGTACTGGGATATATACAACATTCTGCCCATGGATCGAGACAATGAGTGCTACTGTATTTTAAAGGCAATGAAGACATTTTCACTAAAATATGGAAACCTCTACTTGAGCACTTACCACGTCGGTTATCCTTAGCTAAAGACAGATATGACATGTCTGAAAACCCTGGTTAATTAATGAGGACAGTGTGACTCACTGCTGAAGTGGCCTTTATAAGGAATGCCTGTGGGTCTCTGTATAGCGTATGCATTGTTTTAATGAACTAATGCAAAAAAGAACAAAATGATCAATTTTCGCTAAAATATGGAAACCTCTACTTGACCACTTACCATCGGTTATCCTTAGCTAAAGACAGATGTGACATGTCTGAAAACCCTGGCTAATGAGGACAGTGTGACTCACTGCTGAAGTGGCCTTTAGAAGGAATGCCTCATGTCTCTGTATAGCTTATGAATTGTTTTAATGAACTAATGCAAAAGATGAATAATGATCTTTTTTTGGTTTGTTTGTTTTTTTCTTTACTGTAGATTACAGTAACTAGAACATTTCAACTTGATCGAACCGAGCACGGGCCTTAAAAGGGCCGGCCCTCCCATCAGGCAGAACAGGCAGTTGCCTAGGGCATCATGAGGGGAGGGGGGGGCATCATGAGGGGAGGGGGGGCATCCACCAAGCAAAAAAACAAAACACAGTGCTTTAGAACACAAGGGGGCCATGGTCATTTTTCAAGGGGGCATCACGAAAAATCCTGCCTAGGGCACCAAATTGCTCAGGGCCGGCACTGCTTAGCAGGTTGACAACAAATGTGACCATTGGGAGTCCTGTGTGTCTGTCTGGGTCAGACAAAGAGAATTTCCCATTCATTTTTTCCCATAGCCGTTTCAGAAAGTATTTATTTAAAGACCTGTACGCCTCGGTCAAAGCCAACTCGGGTGGCGACAACTCATGACAATAAACAAAAAGAATTGGGCCGAACATAAATAATTAGATAGAAGAAAAAGAACGGCAGGGTACAACATATTTGTATTATTTGTTCGCCCCCCAAAAAGTGTGTTTATAGTCATGATTTGTCACCATCCGAGTTGGCTTTGTCCGAGGCTTACAGGTCTTTAAATAAATACTTTCTGAAATGTCTATGGGAAAAAATGAATGGGAAATTGTCTTCGTCGTCATGAAAGGGTGCGGGAATGCGACGCTATATGGACCTAACCTCGCCTGGTCTCTGTTCCAAAAGTGCCATGTGAACCGGTCTGGAACGGATGATATTGTTACGTCATTACGTCAGTATTGTTTTGTAGTCATCAGGCAGGAACAATCAAACGGAACTTCCTTTTCCCTCAAACCGGAAGAATAACAATAAAAGCTTTCATAGCCTGTAGCTTTTTTTTGAGAAAACTCGATTTGAGGGAAAAGGAAGTTCCGGGAAGATTGATGACTACAAACATTGACTACAACATGGCGTAAGCGATATCATCCGCTCCCGACCGGTTCATAAACCTGAAATGGAATGGTGCCCCAGGCTAATATGGACCAGAGCGCTAACACCCAGACCACAAAACAAAAAGCCTCCACTTACCACAGTTCCTTTCATCCGAGTTGTCCAGACAGTCGGCGTCTTTGTCACAGACCCAGCGATCGGGAATGCAGTGCAGATTATCACAGCGAAACTCTGTCTCTGAGCACGCTCGGGGATCTGAGGGAACACGGACAGGTTATCACAGCGAAACTCTGTCTCTGAGCACGCGCGGGGATCTGAGGGAACACGGACAGGTTATCACAGCGAAACTCTGTCTCTGAGCACGCTCGGGGATCTGAGGGAACACGGACAGGTTATCACAGCGAAACTCTGTCTCTGAGCACGCTCGGGGATCTGAGGGAACACGCCCGGACAGGGAAAACACCAATTTCACATTCTGTATTGTTACTATAGGGCTGGGACTCGATTCAAAAAAATGTAATCTAATTATTTTGAGGCATTGAAATGAATTAATTGAAATGAATCACATTTTATTTTATTTACACAATATTTGACCTATTTTGTACTGTATGCACATTTATGGGGGCAGCGGTGGATCAGGGGTAGAGTGGCTGGATGGAAACCGCAAGGTTGCCAGTTCGAACCCGGGCTCCCCCAGAGTTAGTGTCGAAGTGTCCTTGAGCAAGACACTGAACCAACCCCTAATTGCTCCTAATGTGCAGGTTGGTGCCTTGCATGGTTTCCTCCGCCATCTGTGTATAAATGTGTGTGTGTGAAAACTGTGAATGGGTGAATGTAATGCACAATCTCTGTAAAGCGCCTTGGATAAAGGTGCTATATGAATGCACTATTTACCATTTTATGTGTGCCTATGTTTGTGTGTACACTGTACAGTCTTGTCTATGAGACAGGGTCAGTTTTGATAGGCTAGTGTCTGGAGGCGTGTCTGTGAAGCTGCTAATTAGGAGATCACCTGCACCCTGCGTAAATGGGTGGAGCCTTTAAATGCAGACTGCACTCCAGAGAGCAGAGCACAGAGAGAAGAGGGCTGTGGAGCAGTGTTGATTTTTCGTCGACTAAAACTGCGACGAAAAATGTCCGTCGACTACCTTTTTTCACTAAATGGAAACTAAATGAAAACTAAGCTATGATGACGACCAAATAAAAAGTTGAAATTTTTTAGGAAGGGACTAGTGGACAAGAGCTCCAGTATAAGTCATTTTACACTTGGTTGCATGCTGGAAATAGCAGATCTACAAGCTCACAACGGTTCCAGGTGACTAAAACGTGACTAAAACTAATAGTACAGGAAATCTATGGAAAATACAGGATCAACCTCTAACTAATTGCAAAAAAAACGAACTCAGCTGATTTTGCATCTTCAATATATCCTGAATAACAGAAAAAAAGTTGCCTGGAATTGTCTGAGGGGAAAGTGTTGAAAATAGCCTGTACAGTGTGGCCACCATTGACATCCTATTATAAGGTAATATTTTCTAAATGACCTTATGCTTTAAGTAGCATGTGACATATCAAACTAGGGGGTTTTCATGATGCTGAATCCATTCCAAGCATTAGTTTTGCATAAAAACACTCATTGGGCTAAATTTGGCCATAGCAACTTGCCCAAATGTGCTGACCTCATTACATTTTGGCAAGTTGCTATGGCCAAATTTAGCCCAATGTGTGTTTTTATGCAAAACTAATGCTTGGAATGGCTTCAGCATCATGACAACAACCTAGTTTGATATGTCACATGCTACTTAAAGCATAAGGAAATTTAGAAAATATTGCCTTATAATAGGATGTCAATGGTGGCCAGACTGTACAGGCCATTTTCAACACTTTCCCCTCAGACAATTCCAGGCAACTTTCTTTCTGTTATTCAGGATATATTGAAGATGCAAAATCAGTTGAGTTTGGTTTTTTTCCAATTAGTTAGAGGTCAAATTACATTATTACTGGACTATAAATGTTAGTTTCATTCCAAAGACTATGAACTAAAATAGAAATGTGCTGCCAAAAACAACACTGCTGTGGAGAGGAACAGGAGGCAGAAGACAGAGCTGTCTGGAGGGAAGGAGAGCGGCCATAGACGGGCTCTGGAGGAGTAGAGGGACACCCCAGAAGACAGCTTGTCTGGATGGAAGGAGAGCGGCCATAGACGGGCTCTGGAGGAGTAGAGGGACACCCCAGAAGACAGAGCTGTCTGGAGGGAAGGAGAGCGGCCATAGACGGGCTCTGGAGGAGTAGAGGGACACCCCAGAAGACAGAGCTGTCTGGAGGGAAGGAGAGCGGCCATAGACGGGGTCTGGAGGAGTAGAGGGACACCCCAGAAGACAGAGCTGTCTGGAGGGAAGGAGAGCGGCCATAGACGGGGTCTGGAGGAGTAGAGGGACACCCCAGAAGACAGAGCTGTCTGGAGGGAAGGAGAGCGGCCATAGACGGGCTCTGGAGGAGTAGAGGGACACCCCAGAAGACAGCTTGTCTGGATGGAAGGAGAGCGGCCATAGACGGGGTCTGGAGGAGTAGAGGGACACCCTGTCTGAAGACAGCTGTCTGGATGGATGGAAGGAGAGCGGCCATAGACGGGGTCTGGAGGAGTAGAGGGACACCCTGTCTGAAGACAGCTGTCTGGATGGATGGATGGAAGGAGAGCGGCCATAGACGGGGTCTGGAGGAGTAGAGGGACACCCTGTCTGAAGACAGCTGTCTGGATGGATGGAAGGAGAGCGGCCATAGACGGGGTCTGGAGGAGTAGAGGGACACCCCAGAAGACAGAGCTGTCTGGATGGAAGGAGAGCGGCCATAGACGGGCTCTGGAGGAGTAGAGGGACACCCCAGAAGACAGAGCTGTCTGGAGGGAAGGAGAGCGGACATAGACGGGGTCTGGAGGAGTAGAGGGACACCCCAGAAGACAGCTGTCTGGAGGGAAGGAGAGCGGACATAGACGGGGTCTGGAGGAGTAGAGGGACACCCTGTCTGAAGACAGCTGTCTGGATGGATGGAAGGAGAGCGGCCATAGACGGGGTCTGGAGGAGTAGAGGGACACCCCAGAAGACAGAGCTGTCTGGATGGAAGGAGAGCGGCCATAGACGGGCTCTGGAGGAGTAGAGGGACACCCCAGAAGACAGAGCTGTCTGGAGGGAAGGAGAGCGGACATAGACGGGGTCTGGAGGAGTAGAGGGACACCCCAGAAGACAGAGCTGTCTGGAGGGAAGGAGAGCGGACATAGACGGGGTCTGGAGGAGTAGAGGGACACCCCAGAAGACAGAGCTGTCTGGATGGAAGGAGAGCGGCCATAGACGGGGTCTGGAGGAGTAGAGGGACACCCCAGCCGGGGGAAATGGTTGCTTGGCACCAGGCAGGGTGTGTGTCTACTCTGTGCCCGTCCCGTCCGCCTGTGGCAGCTGGACCCATCTGTATTAAGGCCCGAGACGGCAGATGGTGAAAGAGGGAAAGCCAAACTAACTCGGCAGAGAGTTGGGACCCCGGGCCTCTGTGACTTTAATTGACGTTGATGGTGTGCACTGCATGTGCAGAAGGATCATTGTTTAGCCCACGATTTTAGTTATAGTTTTTATGATCTTATTGTTGTCAGCCACCACCGGTTTGGGACAATTTATTAACTGTTTGGAACAATTCACTGTTTTTTTTTCAGATTAGTGCATTTTTTATTTTTTTCAATTTTCAACGTATTTCTTCTATTATTATTTGTTGTTTCCTTTTCGTCCAGTATAAAAGTAGGCCATTGTAGAACGCTAACTTTAAATTATTATACATTTGTATACTTATTTTTTTACCTCGTCACACAAGTCTTGCAAATAATATCAGCAAAGCAAGAATAAAAAACAATTAATGATATGAAAATAAAAATAAATCGCGAAAATGTGGCCTTTGAATATATATATATTCTTTCACAGTGAACATTTTTAGCTGAAATCTTTGCTATATTTTGTCTTACCTATATTCGTGGCATTGAGTGACAGTCTCTCGACTTCCTGCTGTAACCCATCTCTCTCGAGGGTGCAGTTTTCAGAAGTGACCTGTAACACATCTCTGTCGGCGGTGACATTGTCATAACTGACTCTTAGCGAGTCTCTGTCTGCTATCAAAGCATTGTAACTAGACTGCAACATGTGCACTGATAGCAAACAGATCCTCATGTAATTCAGCCTTGAGCTGGATTCTCTCGATTTGTGCCCGTGATCAATCTCCAACTGCTCTTTCTCGCTTTTCGTGGCGTTGTGAGTGTCCTCCAGTTTCCCGAACTCGGTGAGCAAGGCGTCGTAGTTGATCTGCAGCTGCTCCCTGGCTCGGGTCACGTTGTTGTACCGGTTCTGAAACGCGTCCCTCTCTTTAACCGTCGAGCCGTAACCGGCCTGCAACTGGTCTCGTCGTTTGGCGGCCGAATCGAGATTGCTCTGCAACAGGTCTCTGGCTTTGGTCAAGGCGACGTTGTTGGTCTGTAAGCGGTCGTGGTCGGCTTTAAGCCGCTCTCTCTCTGTGGCTAGGGCACCTCTGTCGGTCTGCAATTGCTTTTCGCTGGCTTTGAGTGTGTTTCTCTCGTTTGTCAGGACGTCGTTTCTCTGTTTCAGGGTGTTGATTTCGGCCGACGCTCGGCCCTTCTCTCGCTGTAAGTCGCCGTTGCTGCTCTGCAGGCGGGCTTGAGTGTTCTGCTGCTCGTCTCTCTCCTTCAGCACGGCGTCCAGGTTGGTCTCCAGGTTGTCTCGTTGTTTACTTAAGGCATCGTACTTGTTTTGATGATGTTGTTCTGCTTCCCTGGCTGCTTTCCTGGCTGCGAAAATAAAGAGACAGTATACACTTGAACTTGAGCCGAATTAAAATATCAAACAATGAACTGTACAAACAAACAGGGAGCCGGAGCATTACCAAGGACATTACACACAGACGCCTGAGATGGCTAGAGGACATGTACTGAGGATGGAGCAGGACTGAGCAGAGTAACATGCAGAGGTAGGAATAAAGCAAGTTATCAAATTATTGGCAGTGGTGGAAAAAGTACTGCTGTTCATGCAGCCTGAACTGACTGAGCCAAGCTGGAGTTGGAAATACATTGTTTTCAACGAGGGCGGCGCAAATAAGAGCTATTTTAAGCATGTGTGCAACATGACAACTGTTATAAAGTATTGTACAGTAACAACTAAAGTCTCTTTAATGTTTATGTTGTACTATTACTACAAAACAACCTAAAATAATGGTATTTAACATCATTAAAGCTGGGCTGTTGCCCTGAGTCCAATGCATTTCTGCCTACTTCCGGTCCAGGACTTGTCCCAGTTGGTTCATTAATTGTCCCCATTCTCAATAGAAGTCTATAGGAGAGCCTCCATTGGACTGAAGCCCCATGAAGTGACCAATAGAAGTCTATAGGAGAGCCTCCATTGGACTGAAGCCCCATGAAGTGACCAATAGAAGTCTATGTAGGAGAGCCTCCATTGGACTGAAGCCCCATGAAGTGAACACAGTTTGCGTAACTCTGTCCATATCTAAGGCTCTGGGCATGCCATATGTTGACAGTTTCCCTATGGTTCCCTATATGGTCAGGTTAAAAAGGTTCACTTCCTCTTCTGCCAGCAGTGACAGAGAAATGTAGCGATGTTGGATCCCACACACATGTGTTGCAAATCTTTGAGATAATGAATCAAAGATAAAGAAAGACTGAGTTTGTGCCTTTCTTGAAGTTTATACCACATGACTAGTAACTAAACCTTTCAAATAAATGTAGTGGAGTAATACAAGTACAATATTTGCCTCTGAGATGTAGTGTAGTAGGACTCAAGTAGGCCTAAGTAAAGTATTGGAAATACTCAATTAAAGTACAAATACCTCCAAAATTGTACTCGATACAGTAGGTCAGTGGTTCTCAAAGTGGGGTCCTTGAGGCAGTTCCAGGGGGTCCCCAGCTAAATTATAGTTTGGAACCAAATGGACCCTTATGGGTCTCTAACTCTGAGAGTTTATGGATATTTGTACACTGAGTTAAATTAATGTTGTTTCTTTTTTTCTTTTCTTTTTTACTATTTTTACAATATAATTTGGGGTCCCAGAGATAGAAATGCCATTGAATGGGGGGTCTGTAACCTGATGCATGTCAAACTGGGGGTCCTTGGAATGAAAAATGGTTGAGAGAAATTTAGAAAATCTTCTCTGATGGGGGTCCCCGGCATATCTTTTCAAATGGGGGTCCGTGGGCTAATACGTCACTTTGGGGGTCCCAGACATGAAAAAGTTTGAGAACCACTGCAGTAAAGTAGGTTACTTTCCACCACTTCTGAAGTTGAACGTGTTGTGAAATACAGAGCATATAGGTGCGTGTTGTGAATATATATGACAATAATGTAGTGTCTGACTTACAGTGGACTGCTTGACCTATGACCCCAGCCAGCAGGAGAGCACACAGCAGCACGAGACACAGTGCAGCCGTCCTGAAAGGTCTCCTCCTCAACTCAGAAACTGGACACATAGTTAGGAAGCAGAGCAAAGATAGGAAAATATAATAAAACAACATTAGACTGTAAACGCGTGTGCGTGTGTGTGCGCGGAAAAAGTTCTATAAACTATAACATTTAGAGATGAAACAAACACATTCTGATGAATTATTTTAAATGTATATTCCGTCGGTGATTATCTTTAAGTCTTAAACATATTGAGGTTTGCTTTCAGTTGGGTATTTATTTTATATGGAGTATTACCTCCAAAATATTTGTATTATTCCATTTTCGAATTATAGTTTTTTGTATTATGTATTATTAATGTATTATTATTATTATTGTACCTGTTAGCTTAAACTTGCTTCCATCTGCAGTCTCCATCAGCGGCCTGTAGCTGCTCTGACTGTCCTTCATGTCCATAACATCCATGGTCGTCAAGGTGTAGGTCGGGCTGGGAATAAATATATTTGAATTGATCAAAAATAAATCAACTGAAAAGACAACAATTTACAATTTAGGCAATTTAGCAGACTCTCCCCATTCTGTACTGGAACCCCTTTTGGAGTTGTAAGCATTGTTATACTTTATTAGCTATTGAAAAATAGCTGATCTACAAGCTTGTAGGTCTGCTATTTTTGAAAAAACGTTGTTTGAAAAATGTGGCGCAAATCTTTGAATGTATATTCTTTCAGAGCGAACGTTTTTAACACAAATATTTGCTTCTGGGGGGGGGGGGGGGGGGGGGTCCCTGGAACAACATATTTGGGGGGGGGGGTCCCTGGAACAACATATTTTGAGATGGGGGTCGGCGGCCAATTTATATATATTTTTAGGGGTCCTTGACATGAAAATGTTTGAGAACCACTGACATAGAAACATAGGGTTTTTCAGAAAACTGTCACAATTTAGAAGGAATTTGTAGAATCGTCCTCAGGTCTAAATCTGGGCTAATCCAGAGTAATTTACAGTAAGCAAGAACAAAACATGGTAATACATCAAATACATAGAAATAGTCATCAAGAATCATACAGTACATAAGAACCTAATATCTGTAGTATACAGTACACTATAGAGTGCCACGTGCTACTGTAAGTCTTCATAAAATTCTAAATAGAATAAAATGCTAAATTATAAATCTAAATTACATAAATTAAAGAGACTATTACAAGTGCTCAGGGCTGGACTGAGACAAAAATCCAGCGTGGACATTTTTGCGGAATTTGGCCCAGACTGGCCCACCACAACCAGCACGCAGATACTCCACTGACTTTGACCCAGACTGGCCCACCACAACCAGCACGCAGATACTCCACTGACTTTGGCCCAGACTGGCCCACCACAACCAGCACGCAGATACTCCACTGACTTTGACCCAGACTGGCCCACCACAACCAGCACGCAGATACTCTACTGACTTTGACCCAGACTGGCCCACCACAACCAGCACGCAGATACTCTACTGACTTTGACCCAGACTGGCCCACCACAACCAGCACGCAGATACTCTACTGACTTTTCGGGTCGAGGCCCATATTACAAATACTTGAAATACAAGCCCTTAATACTGCACCACATTTACAGTACAACACAAATGATACACAACCAACAGACAACTAATTTAATATTTGTCCCAGACCGGCCCACCAGAGGGTCGGCCCACCGGGCCTGGTACGTCCTGTGGCCAGTCCACCCCTGCAAGAGCTACAGCAAGTGCCACGATAAACAAATTAATTACCTGGACCATGGAGAGTAGAATGATTCCCCTGTTGGTCACGTATTCTATGTTTGTCCAAGAGAACAGTGGTAAAAATGACTAACCTTTTTATGATCTTGGTGTAAGCACTCCCCCCCCCCCCCCCCCCCCCCCCTGTCAAAAAAGGGGAATTAGCTATTCTCATCGTGGAATGAAACTTGCTGACCTATGCACAACTTGGAACAAAAAAAGCTGATCTTAAGGTTTCCAAGGAAACATTTGAGTTACTCAGCATTACGGAATTTGTGTCTTGAGTAATCAGATTGCTAACTAACTGTGTAAACACACACACACACACACACACACACACACACACACACACACACACACACACACACACACACACACACACACACACACACAAGATGCATTACAGCAGTGGTGGAAAAATTACTTGGATGTTTTTCTTAAGTAAAAGTATCAATACTAACTACTCCGGAATTCAATATTTACTTGAGTAAATATTTCCAAATGGCCGAAATGTGTAGAGCGCTGAAATATATAAACGGTTGAGAAATGACAGAGTTACCGTGTGGGGGTCCCTCTACTGTAACCTCCATCCAAGTAATAAAAAGTTCCCCCATTTTGTATTTCCTAGAACTGTAATTATGAAAAAAATCATTAACATGGTGAAACACATCTTGATGACATCATCAAGATGTGTTTCACCATGTTAATGATTTTTTTCAGACCTCTAGTTCTAGGAAACACAGAATGGGGGAACTTTTTTTATTATTTCCACACAACAGCTCTAAGGTATATTAATGACATAGTAAAATGTTGAAAATGAGTGGAATGCCCCTTTAAGGAAGTGGTTGCACCACTTAAAAACCTTTCCTAGAACTGGAGGTCTGAAAAAAATCATTAACATGGTGAATCACATCTTGACATCATCAAGATGTGATTCACCATGTTAATGATTTTTTTTCAGACCTCCAGTAAATGTACTTAACCCTTTTGGTGTTTTAAACATTATGTTATAATTTAGCTATTGAAAAATAGCAGATCTACAAGCTCGTAGCGCGCCACCGAGTGGCGCGCTACGAGCTTGTAGGTCTGCTATTTTTGAAAAATCGTAAAAATGTGGCGCAAATTTGGAATATATATTTTTTCATTTTTAACTCAAATCATTGCTTCTGAGGGGTCCCTGGAACAACATGTTCAGATGGGGGTCTGAGGCCAATTACATATAATTGTTGGGGTCCTTGATATGAAATATTGAGCACCACTGAAACATGGGTTTCAGAAAACTGGAGGATTTAGACAAGACATTTTTTAAATGTCGACGTCAGGCCTAAATGGGTGAAGTCCTTTACGCCACTGCATCACAGACCATTTGATTTGATGCTGAAATCAAATCCAAGGTTTCGGAAATTGCTTTTCAACCTGCATATAAGAAGGCATCTACAGTGTAACCATAGTGTCAAATCATGTCATAAATTGAGATTATGTAAAGTTCAAGATTTGTTTAACCAGTAGACCTGTTAAAAAATGAATGATTGTTTCTTTATTTTTCTGCTGTGACGATATGTTTTATTTTATTTAACCTTTTTAATTCAGTAAAAACCACATTGAGACTAAAGTCTCTTTTACAACTGTGTGGCAGCGGTGGCCGAACGGTTTGCGGAGCGGTCTTGATACCGGAAGGTCGCCAGTTCGAATCCCCGGACCGGCACGTTAAAATTACCACCGCTGAAGTGCCCTTGAGCAAGGCATTGGACCCCTACCATGAAATGTTCTATGAGCAGGGTCTGGCTGTAAACAAGCATCTCGAGCTTAGTCCACTTCCCTGGGTAAACAAAGAACTTTGCTTTGTGAACTGGCCACGAGAAGGCAAATACTGTTACACAGCTCTGACAGTACCAACAAATACAGGACAACATTTAAAACACTTTCAGGGCTTTAAATTGCCTCCGATTTTATTGTGGGTACGACATAGAGCGTCGCAGTCCCACCCCTTTCATGACGACGCCGGGCCCAGGAAATAATTCCCAATGCATTTTCCTCATAGACATTTCAAAAAGTATTTATTTAAAGACCTTTTAAGCGTCGTACAAAGCCAACTCGAGTCGTGACAAATCATGACAATAAACACAATATTTTGGACCAAACAAATAATTACAAAGAAGAAAAACAAGAAAAAAAAGTGTTGTAACCTGCCGTTTTCTTCTTCTTTCTAATTCTTCTTCTTTCTAAATCTGTTTAGATGTTCCCCAGTCTCTCTTGGCTGTTTTTCCTCTTTTGAGAATCTGAGCTTTATCATAAAAAATTAATTACCAGTTCTATGTATTTTAATTTATAGACCCAATAAATTCTAATTTTATAGCTGAATTTGCAACTATGCTATCTGTTATTATACTACAATACTGATTTTCGGAGATCTAAATATTCACGTTTGTTGCCCTTTGACCTCCCCATTTTCTTCTGATTTTCTCAAGCTTGTAGACTCTTTTAACCTAACCCAACATGTGAAGCAACCTAGCCATGATAAAGGTCACACATTGGACCTTGTGCTTTCACATGGGGTCGGTGTGGAAAATGTGAACATGGTTGATTTTAGCCTCTCTGACCACAATGCTGTGTTTTTTCAAGTCCCACTTCTTTCCCCCAGAACCAAAACCTACCTTCCCGGCCTCTAAATTCTATTCCCCGTGTTTGTGAACTTTTTAATCATTCATCATCTTCTATTAGTGGAAACGAACAGGATAATCTCTCTGTTGACGAGCGTGTCAGTGCTTTTAACAGTTCTTGCACAAGCATTTTAGACACTATAGCTCCAGTCAGATTTAAAACTTTGAAGCCAGCCATGATGCCGTGGTTAAATGAGGAACTAAAGTCCCTAAAGAGACAATGCAGAAAGGCAGAGCGGTTATGGAAAAGGGACAAAAATCCCATCTCCCTCACCTCCCTAAAGGAATTGATGTTTTCATATCAAACGGCAATCAAGGTGGCAAGACACTCGTATTTCTCAGACCTAATTGCAAAAGAGGGTCATAATCCCCGAATCCTTTTTAAATCCAAAAATTCCGTTATCGGTAGTCCTCCCCCTAGTCAGCCAGTGAAACCCTCTCCAGAGAAATGTGAAGAATTGTTAAACTTTTTTGTAAACAAGGTTGTGGAGATTCGACAGCATTTTAATACTGATTGTAGAGATAGTAATGTTGTTTCAAGCCCAACTGCAACTCTAACACATTTCAGTGAAATCTCCCTGTCAACTTTAGAACGCACTGTCGCACTTTCAAAATCCTCCACCTGCCCCTCTGACTGTATGCCCACTTGGTTTTTAAAAGATTATTTTCAGACAGTTGGTCCACACCTTTTAGCCATTGTAAATTGTTCACTGACCTCTGGTATTTTTCCCTCCTATTTTAAACATGCCACCGTTTACCCCCTTTTAAAGAAACCCCCTCTTGACCCCTCTATTGTAAGCAATGTTAGACCTATCTCCAAGCTGCAATTTTTATCTAAAATTTTAGAAAAAGTTCTCTCCACACAACTTATTTCACACATGAAAAATAACTACCTGTTTGAAGAATTTCAATCCGGCTTCCGAGCCCAACACAGCACGGAGACTGCTTTAGTCAAAGTCACAAATGACTTATTGTTGGCGGCCGACAAAGGCTCTTACTCTATTTTAATTCTTCTGGACCTTAGTTCTGCGTTTGACACGGTGGACCATGGTGTCCTCATCAGCCGCCTGAAACATGATGTTGGAATCAGTGGAGTAGCTCTGGACTGGCTAAGCTCCTATTTATCGAATAGATCCTTCTCAGTGGCGCTTGGTGACTCCTCCTCCTCTTCTTCCCCTCTCTCATGCGGAGTTCCACAAGGCTCAATACTAGGTCCCATCTTATTTATTATATATATGCTACCTCTGGGTCAAATCATGCGAAACCACAACATAAATTTCCATTGTTATGCGGATGACACGCAATTATACGTCCCCATAAAGCCTGGTCACTCTGACATCACCCGCATCGAGGCCTGTCTAAGTGACCTAAAGAATTGGATGTCCAGAAACTTCCTGCAACTAAATGAGTCCAAATCGGAATTAATTATATTTACCCCTCACTGCCCAAACACACAAATTGCGAATAATCTTACCTCCAGTCTTGGTTCCCTCTCCAGAAACCAAAAAACGAAGGTCCGAAACCTAGGTGTAATGTTTGATCCTGAGCTATCCTTTGATTTCCAGGTGACTATAAGCTAGTCCAATCCTGTTTTGTCCAGTTGAGACAACTAGCTAAGGTCAGGCCATTTCTTATTTGTTCAGACCTAGAAAAAGTCATCCATGCTTTTATCTCTTCCAGATTAGATTACTACAATGCACTTTATTCAGGTATCAGTAAACAGAACATTCACAGACTACAACTGATACAAAATGCAGCTGCTAGGCTACTGACCCGCACAAAGAGAAGTGAGCACATTACACCTGTCCTTGTGACACTACATTGGTTACCTGTAAGTTTTAGAATTGATTTTAAGATTTTATTACTTGTTTTTAAAGCTCTAAATTATCAAGCACCTGCTTACATCTGTAATCTATTAACTCCCTACAAGCCTGGCCGCTGCCTGAGATCCTCCAGCAAAACCCTATTGACGGTTCCAAAATCTCGCCTTATTACAAAAGGCGACCGGGCCTTTGCTGTACGGGCCCCTCGGCTGTGGAACTCACTGCCTGAGGATCTCAGGCTGGCAAACTCAATATCCTCTTTTAAATCACGGTTAAAAACTCACCTTTATTGCACAGCCTTTATATGAAATGTTTGAATTGTGTTTACATGTTTTTTGTTTTGTTTTATTCTTTACTCTATTTTTACTGCTATTATCTGTAAAGCACTTTGTAAACTTGTTTTTGGAAAGGTGCTATATAAATAAAGTTGTTATTATTTGGTTCCTAAATATAATTTAGCTGGGGACCCCCTGGAACTCTCTCAAGGACCCCTGGGGGGTCCCCGGAGTTATGGCCAGCACATCTAGGGTGAGGAGTTATGTCCAGGACATCTAGGGTGAGGAGTTATGGCCAGCACATCTAGGGTGAGGAGTTATGTCCAGGACATCTAGGGTGAGGAGTTATGGCCAGCACATCTAGGGTGAGGAGTTATGGCCAGCACATCTAGGGTGAGGAGTTATGTCCAGGACATCTAGGGAATACAGGTGATGAGAGACGCGGTAGAACATCCGTTCCAGCATCGACGGTCTGTCGTGTCCCTTGACGTCGTGACCCCTGACCTCGCCGACGCGTCGGAAGCCCAACCGCCGGTAGAGCTTGTGCGCGGACGGCGAATACGCCGTGGTGCCCAGGACCACGGACGAGTACCCGCGGGCCGCGGCGAACTCCAGGACGGCGCGCCCCAGCGCCCCGCCGACGCCCCGGTGCCGATGGCGCCGGTCCACGGACATGCGGCACAACTCCAGATGGCCGCCGCCGCTCCTCTTCGGGTCGCCTACGGCCGCGACGGTGCCCACGACGCTCCTCTTCGGGTCGCCTACGGCCGCGACGGTGCCCACGACGCTCCTCTTCGGGTCGCCTACGGCCGCGACGGTGCCCACGACGCTCCCCTCCCATACGGCTACCCACATGCAGCAGTCTGACGTGGGGGGAAAAAAAACGGAGTTATAGTACAACAGCTGAAGAGATGAAGAAGACATGTAGTTATAAACTCATGGGTTTGGTTAGGGCTTTCAAAATAACTGAGTTAAAGGAGAATTCAGTGATTTGGAAAAAAAACCCTGGTCCGCCCCGGTAACAAGATGTGCACACGCACGCACTACAGTGGGGGGGACACGCGACAGGCCAACAGCACGTCCCCACTCGATCATGATTGGCGGAAGGCCCCTCTCTATATCCTGATTGGATGACGGCTGGGCCACCTATAGCCAAAAACGAAACCTACGTCTTTTTGAGTGGTGCAAACCACTCCAACAACCAGCTTTGTCTGTATGTTTGTGTACCTGTGTACGTGTCCGTGCACAGGTGAGCATGGTTACCATGGTCACTGACATTACGTCAGACCACAGCTGATCAGGCTATATAAGACCTTGCACCACTCAGTTCACACGGGTGTGATTTTTTTTTTAACCCAGGGGTTAACTGGGGACTAGGGAGGAACTCCTTATAATGGTCAGCACACTATATAGTAGGAAGGATTAAAACCTCGTAAATGTAAAAGGAGATCCTCCTTTGGTTTTTTTAACCTGGTCAGTATGGCCAGCCCAGTATTGGTCTTCTTATTAAAATTGAATGGAACTAAACTATAGCCTACTCTATAAGTGATGTTTCAATTAACTAGTCTAGTCTATACCGTGTTCAAGCTACAGTGAATATAATGTAAAAATGTATGTTCAGTGGATATTGTTGTCAAACAACCTGGTTGTACCTAGTCCTGTGTTTAGAGACTGTTGCATGATCTCGCAATGTTCAAATGCTTCCGTCATGTTGTTCCAGACTGTATGACTCATACAGTCTGTTGTTCCAGACTGTATGAGTCATAGGGCAGTATTATGCATGTCTTAAGTACCAGGTCTTATGACTTAACTTAAGACCTGGAGGCGTGGTCAATGCTGTTTGGCCACTCAGAATAGCCAAATGGCATTGATCACGCCTCCAGGTCTTAATTTAGGTAATAAGACCTGGTACTTAAGACACGCATAATACTGCCCTATACTGCCCATACAGTCTGGAACAATGGAAGCTCTGACCATGAGTAAAATATAAAGCGGAAGTGGAGCCTCCTCCCCACTTCCGTTTCGTCTTTACAGGATACAATATAAATAGAAATCACCTACACATACAGTAGCCTATAACTTGCTGCTTAGCAGAAATGGAAAAGAAAAGCATAAGCTCTAAAGACATTTTTAAATATTTTTGACAAACAGTTTACTCGGATTTCGGGAGCTGTAGTTCCAGACTCTACTGTATATAGCATTCGGAGATTGCGCAATAGTAGTCTGGCTACGAGAGACTAGGTTGTACCTGGTGATTTGATGTAGAACGCCTCGATGTCGGCCATATCTCCCCTCCTGGCGTGCTCCAGGTAACGGTGGGCCACTCGACGGCTGCAGAAATACCTCGCACACAGGACGGCAGGCGGGACGAGGCCCGCCATCAGCCATGACGCGGTGACGACAAAACACACCGCTGCAAGAGGAAGACGTAACATTTATCTGTTTATACACTCTACTCTATGTATGCAAACATGTGGGGTATGTGCATGTTTTGCACATACCCATCGTGTGTGTGGTATAATAAATGGTAAATGGTGCATTTATATAGCGCCTTTATCCAAGGCGCTTTACATAGATTGTGCATTACATTCACCCATTCACACACACATTCATACACCTATTGCGGCGGAAGCCATGCAAGGTGCCAACCAGCACATCGGGAGCAATTTGGGGTTCAGTGTCTTGCCCAAGGACACTTCGACATGTAGACAGGAGGAGCCGGGATTCGAACCGCCGACCCAAGGATCATTGGACGACCTGCTCTACCTCTTGAGCCAAAGTCGCACGAGGTGTGTGTGTGTGTGTGTGTGTGTGTGTGTGTGTGTGTGTGTGTGTGTGTGTGTGTGTGTGTGTGTGTGTGTGTGTGTGTGTGTGTGTGTGTGTGTGTGTGTGTGTGTGTGTTTGTGTGTGTGTGTGTGTGTGTGCGTGCGCGTGCGCGTGTGCGTGTGTGTGCGTGTGCGTGCGTGCGTGCGAGCGCAATTATTGAGTGAATTCCTGCACTGTCTGCATGGAGTGACCTCGTCACATAGAAATAGATTTATTGGATATTCTACTGTTTAGACTGATGAGAGGTTCTTGGTTTAGCTCTGATACTAGATTACTATCTCTATTTACCTGGTGTTTTCCTTGCTTACTGTATGTCGATCTAGATTAAGAGCGTCTGCAACGCCTGAATGCCTGGGGAAAAATAGAAAAACTGACTGTACATACAAACAACGCTTTTGAAAAGCAGCAAAGGTTTATCCCAAGCTATGTGTGTATGGTATAGGCTAACTATCTCTGACAGTAAAACGCACAATTCTTATGGTTTTTCTAAAGTTAGGTTTCCCTCTGTTCTGTTGGCAATGTAAACGCATGATATTTTCTCATGCCAATAAAGCAGTGTTAATTTTTGACTAAATCAAGACTAAATCAACACTCCATTTAGTTTTAGTCTATAGTCAATCGTTTAGTCTTTAACAAAAACACAGACTCATCCTATAAAGGTCTGAGACGGATGCTGAACCCAGAGAACATTCCACTATACTGTATCATCAGGGGTCGGGAAACTTTTCGGGCTCATTTCGTTTTTCAAGGGTGGCGTGTAGTAAAAGTAAAAGTACGGAATTGAAAATGTACTTAAGTAAAAGTACAAAAGTATCGGCAATAAAATTTACTTAAAGTACTAGTACTCATATTGCAGAATGTCCCATTCAGAATGTCCCCAGAATGTCAAAATGTGTACAAAATCTATTGAAAATAGCAGATCTACAAGCTCACAATGCGTCGCGTTGCAACGCATTGTGAGCTTGTAGATCTGCTATTTTCAAATGGCCGAAATGTATAGGGTTGAAGTGGTTAATGTATGTTTTCTAGTAACTAAAGTTTTCAAATGATTGTAGTGAAGTAAAAGTACAAGATTCATAGGCCTCACTCACACGGTCGCTGCAGATTGCTCTGTGCTTGCTGTATACAAAGGGTGTGACACAGCTTGCCCCAATGCATTTCCAATGGGAGTCACATGGGTCTGACACAACATTTGTGTTGTATGAGGGGGAGGGGCGCAGTCGAAACACAGCCGAAAGCCATACAGCAGCTTGTAGTCCAAAATGTAGTCCTCAAACCATGTGACTTCCATTGGAAATGCATTGGGGCGGCCATGACACTTACAACATTCATACAGCAAGCATGCAGCAATGCTGCAAAGGTCTGAGTGAGGCCCATGGGCTAAGATTAATGCTTTTGTAACCCTTGCTATGCATCCCGTGTGTAGCCTATACACCCCACTGTTTCTCAACCAATGGTCCATTGACTACTAATAAATTCCTAATAATAATGAATCATCCAGTCATTCCGGTGAACTTCCCCCTCTTGAGATTCTTACTCCATACAATAGTCAGCAAAATGGGCAGAGGTATTGCAGTCACAAGACAAGACAAGTGTCAATCATAGGCCTCACTCAGACCTGTACTGCATTGCTGTATGCTTGTTGGATGAATGTTGTGTAGTGTCATGGCCGCCCCAATGCATTTCCAATGGGAGTCACATGGTTTGACACAACATTTGTGTTGTATGAGGGGGAGGGGCGCAGTCGAAACACAGCCGAAAGCCATACAACAGCTTGTAGTCCAAAATGTGGACTACAAACCATGTGACTTCCATTGGAAATGCATTGGGGCGGCCATGACACTACACAACATTCATCCAACAAGCATACAGCAAGGCAGTAAAGGTCTGAGTGCGGCCTTATGTTCATTCTGACATCATGGGTCAAGTTTGTAAATCATTAGTTGTGTGTCACTTGGATTGTTGTTCAACTGTATGGTCATCTACTGTACGTCTAAAATGATTAAATGAATCTAGCTAAATAACAGGTTGCACAAAATAGGGCAGCCAGACTTGTTCTGGGTTGTTCTATAAGAACTAGTACTGTAAATATACACTCCAGCCTCTCATGGCTCACGATTGAGCAAAGAATTTCCTCAAGTTTGGCCACATTTTTACTTTTGTGTTATTAAGTCAAAGATGCCTTGGTTTTTGTTTGAACAAATAGATTATTGTCACGATATACACACCCACAATACAAGGCATGCTGTGAATGGGCATATCGCTGTACCTAGTTCAAACACACTCAATGAAAAAAACAGTAATTTATAGAGCTATAGATTAGTTAGCACTTGACAAAGGTAAAGAGTTATTTACTTGAATGACCAGTTGAAAGAGCAACTTTAGGCTAAATATATTTATAGTTATTCTATACTAGTGTTTGTTTTAATCTGTTTTATACGTAATTGAGAATTGATGTATGTTATTTAATTGTGTATATACTGATTGTTGTGTTCTCTAAACTGGACCCTCGTCTGGTTCTGACAGACTGGTAGTGTGTGCAGGCTGGGTGGTGTGTGGTTCTGACAGACTGGTAGTGTGTGCAGGCTGGGTGGTGTGTGGTTCTGACAGACTGGTAGTGTGTGCAGGCAGGGTGGTGTCTGGTTCTGACAGACTGGTAGTGTGTGGTTCTGACAGACTGGTAGTGTGTGCAGGCTGGGTGGTGTCTGGTTCTGACAGACTGGTAGTCTGTGCAGGCTGGGTGGTTTCTGGTTCTGACAGACTGGTAGTGTGTGCAGGCTGGGTAGTGTGTGGTTCTGACAGACTGGTAGTGTGTGCAGGCTGGGTGGTGTCTGGTTCTGACAGACTGGTAGTGTGTGCAGGCTGGGTGGTGTGTGGTTCTGACAGACTGGTAGTGTGTGCAGGCTGGGTGGTGTCTGGTTCTGACAGACTGGTAGTGTGTGCAGGCTGGGTGGTGTCTGGTTCTGACAGACTGGTAGTGTGTGGTTCTGACAGACTGGTAGTGTGTGCAGGCTGGGTGGTGTGTGGTTCTGACAGACTGGTAGTGTGTGGTTCTGACAGACTGGTAGTGTGTGCAGGCAGGGTGGTGTCTGGTTCTGACAGACTGGTAGTGTGTGGTTCTGACAGACTGGTAGTGTGTGCAGGCTGGGTGGTGTCTGGTTCTGACAGACTGGTAGTGTGTGCAGGCTGGGTGGTGTGTGGTTCTGACAGACTGGTAGTGTGTGCAGGCTGGGTGGTGTCTGGTTCTGACAGACTGGTAGTGTGTGGTTCTGACAGACTGGTAGTGTGTGCAGGCTGGGTGGTGTGTGGTTCTGACAGACTGGTAGTGTGTGGTTCTGACAGACTGGTAGTGTGTGCAGGCAGGGTGGTGTCTGGTTCTGACAGACTGGTAGTGTGTGGTTCTGACAGACTGGTAGTGTGTGCAGGCTGGGTGGTGTCTGGTTCTGACAGACTGGTAGTGTGTGGTTCTGACAGACTGGTAGTGTGTGCAGGCTGGGTGGTGTCTGGTTCTGACAGACTGGTAGTGTGTGGTTCTGGGTGGTGTCTGGTTCTGACAGACTGGTAGTGTGTGGTTCTGGATGGTGTGTGGTTCTGACAGACTGGTAGTGTGTGGTTCTGGGTGGTGTCTGGTTCTGACAGACTGGTAGTGTGTGGTTCTGGGTGGTGTCTGGTTCTGACAGACTGGTAGTGTGTGGTTCTGGATGGTGTGTGGTTCTGACAGACTGGTAGTGTGTGCAGGTTGGGTGGTGTCTGGTTCTGACAGACTGGTAGTGTGTGCAGGCTGGGTGGTGTCTGGTTCTGACAGACTGGTAGTGTGTGCATGCTGGGTGGTGTGTGGTTTTGACAGACTGGTAGTGTGTGGAGGCTGGGTGGTGTCTGGTTCTGACAGACTGGTAGTGTGTGCAGGCTGGGTGGTGTGTGGTTCTGACAGACTGGTAGTGTGTGCAGGCTGGGTGGTGTGTGGTTCTGACAGACTGGTAGTGTGTGCAGGCTGGGTGGTGTGTGGTTCTGACAGACTGGTAGTGTGTGCAGGCTGGGTGGTGTCTGGTTCTGACAGACTGGTAGTGTGTGGTTCTGGATGGTGTGTGGTTCTGACAGACTGGTAGTGTGTGGTTCTGGGTGGTGTCTGGTTCTGACAGACTGGTAGTGTGTGGTTCTGGGTGGTGTCTGGTTCTGACAGACTGGTAGTGTGTGGTTCTGGATGGTGTGTGGTTCTGACAGACTGGTAGTGTGTGCAGGCTGGGTGGTGTCTGGTTCTGACAGACCTTGCTTGCCTCTTGATGAGGGTGGTCGCATTCTTTTTCTCTCTCCCTCTACTCCCTCTACTCCTGTCTGCCCAGAACTTCTCTTCTACACTGTCTCTTCGAAACCCCTGAAACTACCAAAACATGGAACTATTCATGGAATTAGTGTGCTGGTCTCTGTGCGTGATAGACAACATTTTTCCATGTAAATTGGGTTCTGGAGAGCCCGCTCAATACCCTGATGGATCTTCACCCGCAAGTTATACCCAAGACTACAAGACTTGGCGTGTAATGTGCATGGAGATTATCAGCGTAGAAGAGGTATATCTATTTGGATTTACGGTGACAGGATTTCTGCTGATCGGGCTGTGCACTAGTCTTGTGTATCGAAGAATTGGAAAAGTGGCAGCGCTGAACGGAGCCCCTATGCTGCCTGCCGTGGCCGAGCTGGGCAGGGCACTTGGGGAGTTACATCAGAAGATGGACACGATCTTGGAAAAGGTCAGCGCCCTGCAGAGAGACATGACGGACAGAGAGCCATAACGGACAGAGAGGAGAAATAGCCATATTGCTATATCCCTCGCTCTAAAAACGAATCTGGATTTCCCCCCCATTGACAATCTCCACACGAACAGACAGCGCAAGAAAAGAATCCTCTGCCTCCCCCCCACACCTCAACCCCCACCCTCCCTCCTCCCTGACACCTGTTGTGTCTTCAGACTGGGCCGTGTTAGTTTCCACTGAACCCGCCATGATAACGCAGGACTTTGAGGCAACGTGACATCATGACCTTCGGAAGATATGCCAGGAACACACTTACACAAACACATGGGAAATGAACTATTCCACCGAACTTTTTCTCATGGACACACATGTCTACACATACAGCCGCCTTCTACCCCCCCCCCCCCCCCCCCCCCCCCCCCCCTGCTCCAGCTAGGTTATCTTTTTTTCCTCCCCCCACGCAGCTCAACCCTTTCGATGGTATGCGTAGGAAGAGAGCTTTTTTGGTGCCTGGCCCAAGCCCTTGCGACCCCAACCACACCCCCCCCCCCCCATATCCTCCCCACCCAAGTACATTCTGTGCCTGCACTATACAATGATAATTGTAATGTGATGTGATGTCTTCCTAGCCTGGCTAATAAGCCAGACTAATATCACACAACACTGTCGCGGTATATCAGTCTGGGCTGGCTCCACTTGGATTTCATTTCCCGGGGGGCGGGTTCAAACATTCTCTCTTTGACGCAATTGGTCAGAGCTACTGTCAGTCAAAAGTCTCAAGCATTGAACGTCACTGTACCAAAGCCCGCCCATATTGCATACCGTGTCCCGATTGGTCCGACCTGTTCTCGATTGTAGGAAAGAGGCGTGCTACTGAGCCTCGCCAGACCGAAATCCGCTGGTAGGCAACTTTTTTTTGCCAACGGCTGATTCGGTCTGGTTTATTAACCAGGCTAATGTCTTCCTACCCCCCCCCCCCCCCCCCCACCCCACCCCCCCCTATCCCCCCATCGCTTTCTTTTTTCTTCTGAAGATGCAAGTAGGCCGGGCGCAGCGCACGCAGCGACCAGCAGCAATAAGTTTGGTTTGATTGATGTATTGTATATGTGTTTCAAGCCTTATGACCTGCTGTAAAACCAATTGCCGTTCGGGGACACTAATAAATAACCTTGAACCTTGTGTGTGCAGGCTGGGTGGTGTCTGGTTCTGACAGACTGGTAGTGTGTGCAGGCTGGGTGGTGTCTGGTTCTGACAGACTGGTAGTGTGTGCAGGCTGGGTGGTGTCTGGTTCTGACAGACAGGTAGTGTGTGCAGGCTGGGTGGTGTCTGGTTCTGACAGACTGGTAGTGTGTGCAGGCTGGGTGGTGTCTGGTTCTGACAGACTGGTAGTGTGTGCAGGCTGGGTGGTGTCTGGTTCTGACAGACTGGTAGTGTGTGCAGGCTGGGTGGTGTCTGGTTCTGACAGACAGGTAGTGTGTGCAGGCTGGGTGGTGTGTGGTTCTGACAGACTGGTAGTGTGTGCAGGCTGGGTGGTGTCTGGTTCTGACAGACTGGTAGTGTGTGCAGGCTGGGTGGTGTCTGGTTCTGACAGACTGGTAGTGTGTGCAGGCTGGGTGGTGTCTGGTTCTGACAGACTGGTAGTGTGTGCAGGCTGGGTGGTGTCTGGTTCTGACAGACTGGTAGTGTGTGGTTCTGGGTGGTGTCTGGTTCTGACAGACTGGTAGTGTGTGGTTCTGGGTGGTGTCTGGTTCTGACAGACTGGTAGTGTGTGCAGGCTGGGTGGTGTCTGGTTCTGACAGACTGGTAGTGTGTGCAGGCTGGGTGGTGTCTGGTTCTGACAGAGTGGTAGTGTGTGCAGGCTGGGTGGTGTCTGGTTCTGACAGACTGGTAGTGTGTGCAGGCTGGGTGGTGTCTGGTTCTGACAGACTGGTAGTGTGTGCAGGCTGGGTGGTGTCTGGTTCTGACAGACTGGTAGTGTGTGCAGGCTGGGTGGTGTCTGGTTCTGACAGACTGGTAGTGTGTGGTTCTGGGTGGTGTCTGGTTCTGACAGACTGGTAGTGTGTGGTTCTGGGTGGTGTCTGGTTCTGACAGACTGGTAGTGTGTGCAGGCTGGGTGGTGTCTGGTTCTGACAGACTGGTAGTGTGTGGTTCTGGGTGGTGTCTGGTTCTGACAGACTGGTAGTGTGTGGTTCTGGGTGGTGTCTGGTTCTGACAGACTGGTAGTGTGTGGTTCTGGGTGGTGTCTGGTTCTGACAGACTGGTAGTGTGTGGTTCTGGGTGGTGTGTGATAATCCGGTTAAATTATTCTTTTGGTATGGCGACTGCGGCGGCGGGCCCGGGAGAAGAATATCGCGACACGAGACAGTATATACTTAATATTAATATTAATATTTAAGTATATACTTAAAAAGTATATCAATTTCATAACTGTGGAAAAAATGTTGTGTATAACAGACTGAAAGATAAAAGACAAGTACATTTACTAAATGTTAATGTTTTTGTATATTTTCTTTTGTGGATTTTCCATGTTCTTTAGTAGGCTACATGTGTCAAACTTGTATTTTTGTGAAATGACAAAGGAACATGGATACTGTTCATTCAAGTGCTGTGGATGATATAAAACATTTGAAAAGGGAAGGGTGACTGCTGTTTAATTGTCTCCACCAGGCCGAAGGCATGGGGAGAGAGTATGTTTTGCACTCCGTCCGTGTGTGTGTGTGTGTCCCCGTGTGTGTGTCCTTCCGTCCGTCTGTTACCAGCTAATCTCCGGCACCGTTGGCCCCACATTTTCCAGAACGGCCTGTTATAGCGCCACCAGGAGGCCGACTTTTGTAAAACACATTTTTGGATATTACTCCTCCATATTTTGTCCAAAAATCCCGCAAATCGTTACACAGTATCTCTATAGTCATGTGATCAAGTCAGATCAGTCCGGTATTGCATATTCCATCCTGATTGGCTAACAGTGACTTTCAAAATGTGCAGGATTGGCCCGATTTGAACAAAAAGCCTCAAATCATGAACGCAGCGCGCAATTTACGTGAAATCTTTCACAGACGTTCCTACTAGGCTGAGGAATATATCCCACCTTTTCACATTGGCCTGTTATAGCGCCACCAACAGGTGGATTTTTGCAAAACACATTTTTGGAACAAAATGCCTCAAATCATCCAATTGCCATCCAAGTCGTAAGAAGAAATTGTACCCTTTTCACATTGGCCTATTTTAGCGCCACCAGGAGGCCACAACCTGACCTGCCCTGGTGGAGACCTGTGCCCCGAGGGGCACTTTTTCTAGTTCTCAACTGTTCTGGATCTCATTATTTACATCACAAGTTATGAGCTTTCTATCTAGCACCTCTGCTGGAACACTCCATCATCGCAGTTCCTGTTTACACTGCACATGTGCAAACCTCCCGCAGGAGAGTGGGCCGCACCTCTGTGCACTATCCTCTTTATTTGTCCTAGGTGGACCCCAAGGACTGTCTAAAGAGGACGAGACGCGAAGACCGTACGGGCGACGCCATGTTGCTTATGGTGCTCCATGGAAGGAAAGAAACATGCGCAGTTGAGACCAAGGAAGCTGAACGCGGAAGTGTTGGCTGCATATAGCCCATTGCGCATGTTTCTTTCCTTCCATGGAGCACCATAAGCAACATGGCGTCGCCCGTACGGTCTTCGCGTCCTGTCCTCTTTAGACAGTCCTTGGTGGACCCCAGGAAGACTATCTGACTGCCATGGCATCAGCTAATGGTGTGTGGACCCCATGAAGACTAGCTGACTGCCATGGCATCAGCTAATGGTGTGTGGACCCCAGGAAGACTATCTGACTGCCATGGCATCAGCTAATGGTGTGTGGACCCCATGAAGACTAGCTGACTGCCATGGCATCAGCTAATGGTGTGTGGACCCCAGGAAGACTATCTGACTGCCATGGCATCAACTAATGGTGTGTGGACCCCATGAAGACTAGCTGACTGCCATGGCATCAGCTAATGGTGTGTGGACCCCAGGAAGACTATCTGACTGCCATGGCATCAGCTAATGGTGTGTGGACCCCATGAAGACTAGCTGACTGCCATGGCACCAGCTAATGGTGTGTGGACCCCAGGAAGACTATCTGACTGCCATGGCATCAGCTAATGGTGTGTGGACCCCAGGAAGACTATCTGACTGCCATGGCATCAGCTAATGGTGTGTGGACCCCAGGAAGACTAGCTGACTGCCATGGCATCAGCTAATGGTGTGTGGACCCCATGAAGACTATCTGACTGCCATGGCATCAGCTAATGGTGTGTGGACCCCATGAAGACTAGCTGACTGCCATGGCATCAGCTAATGGTGTGTGGACCCCAGGAAGACTATCTGACTGCCATGGCATCAGCTAATGGTGTGTGGACCCCATGAAGACTAGCTGACTGCCATGGCATCAGCTAATGGTGTGTGGACCCCATGAAGACTAGCTGACTGCCATGGCATCAGCTAATGGTGTGTGGACCCCAGGAAGACTATCTGACTGCCATGGCATCAGCTAATGGTGTGTGGACCCCATGAAGACTAGCTGACTGCCATGGCATCAGCTAATGGGGATCCTTTTCAAATAAACAAATAAACTCCCTTTTTCTGTTGAATTTCTTGACCTCCAAACTTGTCAGTAAATGACTACATGGACGGCCATCATATAGGTCAAAGTCAAAGTCGTACGATTTGTCACACACGTTACCGCGGTGAAATCTGTTCTCCGCATTTGACCCATCTCTTGGAGCGGTGAGCCGCAGCCGTGCCGCGCTCGGGAATCTTTTTTTTTTCACCGGGTCATTCAGTTCACTGTTTCTCAACTAGTGGGATGACATTTTTAACAAATCCTACATTACTAAATGCATGGTCAAGAACCACATGCAATACTTCCAGGGACCACCAGTGGTCCATCCACGGACCACCTGTTGAAAACCCCTGTCTTATAGTATGAGCGAATAACTTAACTTAATAACAGGAAGATACATTGACTATCTGAGGAGAAAAGTGTTACTGTAGCCTAGTTATCAATTCTGTTAAGATTATACAATGACTATACTATAACAATATAATGTTTTTACAATATAAAAACTTTGTATGTTTCTATATTAGTGGTGCTCAGACTTTTGCATGTCAAGGACCCCAAAAATTATACATATTTTATTTGGCCGCCGTCCCCCACATCTGAAAATATTTCATCCCAGGGACCTCCCAGAAGCAAAGATTTCAGTTAAAAACGTTTGCTGTGAAAGAATATATATTCAAAGAATTGCGCCACACACGATTTTTCAAAAAATAGCCGATCTACAAGCTTGTAGCGCGGCACTCGCTGCCGCGCTACGAGCTTGTAGATCTGCTGAAGTATAACATAATGCTTATAGAACACCAAAAGTGTGTTCCCGCCCACGCCCAGAATGCGTTTTGGTTACACATAATGAAATCCTTACTTGTCATAACGGCGTAGAGCAGCAGGCTCTCGGGGTGGTGTCTGAGCCCCCGGAAGGCCGTGTCCTCGACCATCTCCATCAGCCCCTCGTGGAAGATGCGCTGCACCTCGGGATCATCGTCCGCTTCAAACTTGCGTACGAAAACGGCAGCTTTGGGTTCGGGTTCGGGTTGGGGTTCGGTGCTGCTGTCACATTTGTTTTGTCCTCCCAGAAGTACCCTCTGTTCTTTTCCCTCCATGACGAATAACCTTTTGATCTTCATATATTATACCTTAATGTCTATAACCTTTGAACATTAAATTGGAAATGTTTTTTTTGCACGTCTGTCTTGTCAGTAAGAGACCACGTCTCTCTGCAGATAATATTCCACAGCTGATGTTTGCAGGAGGCCAGACAGAGTGGGGAGGGATCTATTGCAGGAGACCAGACAGAGTGGGGAGTGGAAATTGCAAAAAAAGTGTTTTAAAACACATTTTAGTGGTAGATCATGGCTTACAATTGGGAATAAAATGGGCTCTTGGGCTTGAAAAAGGTTCTTTACCACTGCTATAGAGCAAGGACAGAAGCAGATAAAGAATCAACAGGAGTTCATCTGGTCATGTTATGTTAATGTTAATGTTAATCAGTATACATTGATTCTCTTTACTGTAAGCCATGATAACACAGCCAAACAATGGAGAAGCCACTGATTGAGATTCAGGTTAAAGGTGGTGGTTTGTTGTTCCCACAAGACTCTAGTCCAGGGGTGGGCAACTTTGACGATGGAGAGGGGCCCACTATATAGTTCCACACTCACTCCAGAGGGGCCACATTGCATATTACTGTCGTAGCAAAAATAGCTGATCTAAAAGCTCAAAACAGGACATGGTGACATGATTTGATGGTCCTATACAAAAAGCTATACATAAGAAACTACGTCAATATTAATTTAAACCTATATCATTTACCATAATAATTATTATTACAATAATTTACTGGACAGTGTAATGGGAATTCAATTCATGGGATCGGGGTCAGTCTCCCGTTGCCTTCTGAGTGTTGTAATCTAAATACTGGACCCTCGTCTGGTTCTGACAGACAGGTAGTGTGTGCAGGCTGGGTGGTGTGTGACAATCCTGTTGAAGTATTCCTTTTGTACGGCGACTGCGGCGGCGGCCGGCGGGTACCCGGGAGAACAAATTAACGAGACACGAGACAGTATCACGCTAAGGTTCACAAAGTTTATTACACAAACAGGAAACATATATAGTGCTGGATCATAATGACGTAACAATAAGATATGAGACAGAAGAACGTGCCTATACTGCAGCAAGGCTGACCTTGCTGTCGCCTAGATGTCTCTCGTAGCCTATCTATAAAGTATGCTACAGTACCGGCAGTACACAATACATATCAAGTACACTGTATCTCAAGTTCAAGTACATAGACTAAGATGTACTGTGCATGGGCTTGTATCATAACACTGAGGACGCTGTTCGTTTTGGAATGTCTTTAGCATCAGTATTTTCATTATATTATTGTTGTCTGTGGTATCAAATAAATCATGGCAAGTTGTTGTAATTATTCATTCTCTCACTGAGGAAATCTCTTATCTTAATTCCCACCTTAATTTCCCTCTATACTCTCCTCTGACTTAATTTGTGTTTGGGAGTGTGGATGTTTTTCACATACCCTTGCGAGTGTGTAAGCATGTGTTTACGAGAATGGCAAAAAATGTGCATGTGTACACACGCGCACGTGCACGTGCACACGCACGCACGCACGCATACGCACGTACACACACACATGCAGTGTGTGTGTGCTTGTGTGTCACACTAGCAACACTTGCACAGTGTGTGTCTCTACATCAAGAGAGCATTCTATGAAGTCTTTTTGATGCTCTCTCATCACGGCGACCTACTTCTGTTCAGCTCTCTTTAATATGTCACATAATTACATCCCTGTTGGAAGAGCGCGACCTTATAACGAATCAAAGAAAATGGAATGAATGAAAGAGAAGAGGAGGAACCCGAACAGGAATTCAATGACAGGCCTCATTTACAGGTCTCACTCGGTGTGAAGGAGACTATAGGGCTCCATTTACAGGTCTCACTCGGTGTGAAGGAGACTATAGGGCTCCATTTACAGGTCTCACTCGGTGTGAAGGAGACTATAGGGCTCCATTTACAGGTCTCACTCGGTGTGAAGGAGACTATAGGGCTCCATTTACAGGTCTCACTCAGTGTGAAGGAGACTATAGGGCTCCATTTACAGGTCTCACTTGGTGTGAAGGAGACTATAGCCCCCTTTTTGAAACTAGCTCCTTGCCACTTGCCCTACACACTTCCACTTGGTTTGAGCATAGATATATAAATCATAGAGACGGCACTGGATGGGATGGGAATCCCAGGAACATCTCTATTATTTATATATCTATGCTCAAACCAAGTGGAAGTGTGTAGGGCGAGTGGCGAGGAGCTAGTTTCAAAAAGGGCCTAGGGCTCCATTTACAGGTCTCACTCGGTGTGAAGGAGACTATAGGGCTCCATTTACAGGTCTCACTCGGTGTGAAGGAGACTATAGGGCTCCATTTACAGGTCTCACTCGGTGTGAAGGAGACTATAGGGCTCCATTTACAGGTCTCACTCGGTGTGAAGGAGACTATAGGGCTCCATTTTCGTCACCGCTAAACCACTTATCCCTAAACTTCTTTGCCTTTTTTTACTATTTTGCAAAACATTTTTCAATAGTTCAACTAGCCAATCTACATTGACACGTTGTGAGCTTGTAGACTAGCCATTTTAACTATTCAAAAATGTTTTGCAAAATAGTACAAAAAAGGCAAAGAAGTTTAGGGATAAGGGGTTTAGCGGTGACGAAAATGGAGCCCATATATCTCTGCTGTCGGGAGGAAACCTCATAACTCCAAAATGTTCATTTTTCAGGAAATTAAAAATATAACATTTTCAGGAAATTAAGAAAACCTTATATTTTTTAAAACAAAGCAATACAGCCTCATCAAAGTTGGTGTTGTAACTTTATATATTGTCAATTACTTCCATGAGAGGGGGAGAGGTGGTGGAGTTAACTGCTTTAGCAGACATTTTGAGGGTCCAATGGAGTTAAGAGGTTCTGTCCAAAGCACTTTTTCCTACTTTCCATTGGTTCAATATTTTCGAAACAACACACAGACGTAAAGCTTGTTCAATAGCACTGATTTATGCCAAAGAAAATCAAAAGCCTCAAAAATGTAGTTATGAGGTTTCCTCCCGACAGCAACGAATGCCAGCATGAATCAGTTTATTAGCCGAGCATTGAATGAAACGTGTTCTCCAGGAAGAATGACCGACAGACATGGATGGTCAGAGACAGAACAGGAAGTGAGTCAGTTCAGCACGTCACTCCGGTGCCTGGTGAGTACATAAGTACATTATACAGCATGAACTGAATGAGACATTCTCTCTTTTCAAGCTCATACGCTGAAGCCCACAGTGCAGAGGTGAATAGAAGACTCCCAACAATAACATGGAGAACATGGCGAGGTGAAATTCAGACTCGATTTAATTCTAAAGGTCCTTTTCAGACGGGGAGTGTACGCCGTACGTGTGACGCAGGCGTTCCCACTGAGCTTTTTTTTTTTTTTGTGGCTTTCACCTTTATTTTATTAATTTGTTTATGGAGGGACAGACAGTAGGCTGACAGGAAATGGGGAGAGAGATGGGGGGGGGGGGAAGACATGCAGTAAAGGCCGTCGGGATCGGGAGTCGAACCCGCGGCACACTGCCAGACTGGATTACCAGCCAAGGTGCCTGGACCACTGAGCCACGGCCCAGGCCCCCACTGAGCATGTTTTAGTCTAATAGACGTCTAAAATTTAGACTTGTCTATATTTAGACAAGTCTATATATAGACGCGCGGGAGAAAACGCGCGAGAAACGTGCGAGAAAAGCCTGGTGTAGCGTGGCCGTCATGTGTTGTCGCCCCTTGACCTCTCCGTGCGTACAAAGAAAAACTGCATTAAAAATGAATTACTAGCCGTGTTATTAATCGCTGCCCATCTGAAATGACCTTAAGAGTTATGTTAGGCAGATAACATCAATGAGGCTTTGAAAAGATGGATGTGTGAAAATGTTTTCTTTTGGGTTTTTTTTATATTGTTTTTCACAGAAAGAAAAAAACTTCTAGGGTCCCTATTCTGGGGTGCACACATTCAGTGAAGTATAGCAGATCTACAAGCTTGTAGATTGACTATTTTCAGCCAAGAGATATGGTGTAGTATAGACAGACCCCTGTGAAAAATAGAGGGGTGTGTGTGTGTGTGTGTGTGTGTGTGCATGTGTGCGTGCGTGCGTGCGTGCGTGCGTGCGTGCGTGCGTTGCAACAGTTGGCTGTGGGTGGAGATGCATTGAGTGATTCAGTGAGGAGGGCTATACAGTCATTGTGTTTTGCATGAGCTGTGAAAATGTGACTCTCTCTCACAATGTGGAGGAAACTTGTGAAATTCTATTGACGTAACTACCTCAACGGAACCCGCTCTTGGCTGTCTGTCTCCCCCCCCCACCCCACCCCAGCCCCCCCCCTCCTCCCTCTCTCTCACTGTCTTTCTAGCATGAACAAACATGGGGGGCGGTGCATGAGGTTTTAATATTCATCTATTCATAACAGAGTTGTCTTGCCTACTGTGTGTCTCACCACCTCCACCACCACCGCTCATCTCCAGTGACTCCCATTGTGCATGGCTGGTGATTAGATTATCGCATTCTGCACGGGAACCCCTTTTGGTGTTTTAAGCGTTATATGTTATACTTTAGCTGTTGAAAAATAGCTAAAGTATAACATAATGCAACATAATCTACAAGCTCGTAGGTCTGCTATTTTTGAAAAATCGTGAAAATATGGCGCAAATCTTTGAATATATATTCTTTCAGAGCGAACGTTTTTAACTCAAATGTTTGCTTCCGGGGAGGTCCCTGGAACAACATATTTTCAGATGGGGGGTCGGCGGCCGATTACATATAATTTTTTGGGGGTCCTTGACATGAAATATTTTGAAAAACGCTGACATAGAAACATATAGGGTTTTGCAGAAAACTGTCATGCTTTAGATTAGAAGACATTGTTGTAGAATCGTCCTCGGGCCTGAAAGGGTTAAAACGAGATGCCACCCAACCAATCAGACGCGCAGCTGCTACGTACGTATTGTGTGCGACGGAGGTGCGTCACCCAAATCCGTTGGCGCGCACAAAGTCGACGGAACCAATGGGGAACGGGCAAACGTGAGCTGGCCTGGGCTCCGTGGCTTTGAGTTATTTATATCCTAATATGGGCACAGGCTGTTCATTCATCCCCTCCATGTGTGTGTGTGTGTGTGTGTGTGTGTGTGTGTGTGTGTGTGTGTGTGTGTGTGTGTGTGTGTGTGTGTGTGTGTGTGTGTGTGTGTGTGTGTGTGTGTGTGCGCGTGTAGCGTCTGTTGGAGTCGGGGGGGAAAGATACAATACAGACGCGTGCTCCAGAAATAGCTTTTGCTGACATGTTTGGGTTTACAAGCTGAGAACCTCTTTATTTGATTAGAAGGAACACATACAGTAGAACAGTGGTTCAGTAGAACAGTGGTTTACAAGCTGAGAACCTCTTTATTTGATTAGAAGGAACACATACAGTAGAACAGTGGTTCAGTAGAACAGTGGTTCAGTAGAACAGTGGTTTACAAGCTGAGAACCTCTTTATTTGATTAGAAGGAACACATACAGTAGAACAGTGGTTCAGTAGAACAGTGGTTCAGTAGAACAGTGGTTTACAAGCTGAGAACCTCTTTATGTGATTAGAAGGAACACATACAGTAGAACAGTGGTTCAGTAGAACAGTGGTTTACAAGCTGAGAACCTCTTTATTTGACATGTTTGGGTTTACAAGCTGAGAACCTCTTTATTTGACATGTTTGGGTTTACAAGCTGAGAACCTCTTTATTTGACATGTTTGGGTTTACAAGCTGAGAACCTCTTTATTTGACATGTTTGGGTTTACAAGCTGAGAACCTCTTTATTTGACATGTTTGGGTTTACAAGCTGAGAACCTCTTTATTTGACATGTTTGGGTTTACAAGCTGAGAACCTCTTTATTTGACATGTTTGGGTTTACAAGCTGAGAACCTCTTTATTTGACATGTTTGGGTTTACAAGCTGAGAACCTCTTTATTTGACATGTTTGGGTTTACAAGCTGAGAACCTCTTTATTTGACATGTTTGGGTTTACAAGCTGAGAACCTCTTTATTTGACATGTTTGGGTTTACAAGCTGAGAACCTCTTTATTTGACATGTTTGGGTTTACAAGCTGAGAACCTCTTTATGTGA
Source organism: Electrona antarctica (assembly GCF_951216825.1). NCBI lineage: Eukaryota > Metazoa > Chordata > Actinopteri > Myctophiformes > Myctophidae > Electrona > Electrona antarctica. The sequence continues at coordinate 4,919,542 of NC_136809.1, read as the reverse complement.
TTAGAAGGAACACATACAGTAGAACAGTGGTTCCCAAAGTGGGGTCCGGGGACTTTACTTACTTGATTACTGGTACTTGAGGGAGTTCCAGGTCCGGGGACCCCACTTTACTTACTTGATTACTGGTACTTGAGGGAGTTCCAGGTCCGGGGACCCCACTTTACTTACTTGATTACTGGTACTTGAGGGAGTTCCAGGTCCGGGGACCCCACTTTACTTACTTGATTACTGGTACTTGAGGGAGTTCCAGGGGGGACGCAGCTAAATGATAATTTGGAACCAGTTACAGACCCATAAGGCACAGACCCTTATGGGTCTGTAACTGAGGCACAGACCCTTATGGGTCTGTAACTGAGGCACATTGATTGAGTGATTGAAATATGTATTAACAGTTTGCAGAATTACAGTACATTTCAAGCACAAACTCAATACAAAGACTGTTAACTGTGAGTGGACGACCCAATTAAGCATTACACTTGTTTACAAGAGGGTCCACCTTGTTCAATTCATCAAAACATTTAGAGACGTACAAATAGACACTTCTATGTCAAAGAACAGAACAGGAATTCATCATAGACAGAACAGGAATTCATCATAGACCCTTATGGGTCTGTAACTCAGAGAGTGTACAAATGGGACCAAATGGACCCTGATGGGTCCATTTGATTCCATTTGTACACTCTCAGAGTTAAATTAGCATTGATTTTACATTATAAATTGGGGGTCCCAGAGATAGAAATGCCATTAAATGGGGGTCCGGTGTAGACTAATGCATGTCACACTGGGGGTCCTTGAAATTAAACTGGTTGAAAATCACTGCTAGAGCCGTACAAATCTTCTCTTATGGGGGGTCCCTGGCATGTCTTTTGAAATGAGGGGTCCGCGGGGCTAATTGGTGTGAATTTGGGGGTCCTTGACATGAAAGAGTTTGGGAACCACTGCACTAGAATATGTTTCATGGTGGTTTTCATGTAGAATTTCTTTTCTGGTGACTTTTTTAAGCCTTTTAAACTAATTTCATCCCTTTCTGCATCCAGAGCTTATTTTTAATGATGTTTAGGACACAAGAAACACTTTCCTGGGGGTTTTTTATGTGTGTAATATGTTTTTTTTTTAAATATATATTTCATGTTCATGACCAAAAACCTGTCATGAAAATGTGGTCTCACTTCCTTCCTGGACTACAAAGTCACACCTCCATGCAGCCTCCCCCCTCTCCACAAGGAGGAGAAGTGCACTAAAGCATTATGGGCATTGTAGGAATTCAGCAATCCAGTCAAACACACAGACAGAGATTTTTCTGGCCATAGGGTGCACATTTCAAATTGTGCTACTGCTATCTACTACACTATTAATTTGCAGTTTCTGCCAGCGTTGAAATGTCCCTTTAATATGGCCACGGCCCCACTGGCCCAATGGCTAATTTGTGCCTGCCCCCCACAGGCCAGCAGACTGTTAAATAACTGTACTTTGCTCTATATGCACTTTATTTTAACTGATATTCTTTGTGTTTATTGGGTGTTTGTTCTTAGTGTATTGCAGCTTCCAAGCTTGGGTTTTTCCACATGTATTTATACCCAAACAGCGCATCGCTAAGTGTTGACTTTAGTGATCTAAAGTGAATCTTTCAAGGTACGGCCACGGAGCCGACTTGGGGACCCAACGCAGCTCCTCCAAGGAAAACAAACAAATGAACGGAGCTGAACGTGAATCCCCCCCACCGCCCACCCCTTTTTTTCCCTCACTGTATATGTTTCTTTTCCCTTTTTACCTCCTTTATGACGAATTCCTGTTCTGTCCTTTGTCTAACATAGAAGTGTCTATTTGTACGTCTCTAAATGTTTTTGATGAATTGAACATTGTGGACCCTATTGGAAACAAGTGTAATGCTTAATTGGGTCGTCCACTCACAGTTAACAGCCTTTGTATTGAGTTTGTGCTTGAAATGTACTGTAATTCTGCAAACTGTTAATACATTTTTCAATCAATCAATCAATCTTGAATGAAGCTATATGGTGAAATAATTAATGGTGTAATACTGCAGACACGAACGGCTGTCTGGAGAGCCCGTTTGCGCAACACGTCTCACAGCATCAGCACAGAATAAAAATGGCAAAATGTCCATGTGTGTACGTAGCTGCCCTGTCTCATTAGAGTCCTTGCTCGGCCGGAGTGTGTACGTGCTTGACGTTTCACCCTTTGATTTGGCCGCCTTTCATGGCAGGATAACGTTCCTTGCAGCGTCTGTGGAAGACATGTGGGGGGCTTCACTCCCACATGCACGAGGAGCCGTGCTAAAAGGGAATAAATAATTGCCTGTGTGTACTCTTCCGTCCAGTGGTGTAAAGCAGGGGTTCTCAACCCGTGGGTCGCGACCCCTCGGGGGGTCGCCAAATTATTTTAGGGGGTACCCAAATTATTTTCAAAAAAAAAAAAAAAAAAAAACTTTTTAAAAAAAATTTATTTTCACGATTTTTCAAAAATAGCAGACCTACAAGCTCGTAGCGCGCCACTCGGTGGCGCGCTATGAGCTTGTAGATCTGCTATTTTTCAATAGCTAAATTATAACAATGCTTAAAACACCAAAAGGGGTTCCCACCCAAAATGGTTTAAGGTTATTGTAGCAGTCAATTTATATTGGGGGTTGGGAGGGGGCGGGGCGAGGGTCCCGAGACATTGCCAAAGCATTTCCGGGGGTCCCCGGCCAAAAACGTTGAGAACCCCTGGTGTAAAGCAGGGGTTGTGTCAGGGTCTGTCTCTCCACAGACCATGTCAGCCCTACAGGCCACTCCCACTTTCCATTCCACACTGCAGTCCCATTTACTCACCAGTCTCCAACTCCCTCGTCATCCCACCTGTGAACTATTCTACAATCAACCTTCCCCCTATAAGACTGGACTCATAGCAAGCATGCATTGTCAGTTCATAGTTTGTTGTTTCCGATGCGTGAGCCGTTCCTGTGTTGACTTCTTGTCATTCCGTCGTTTTCCTGATTCCTGCGTTCTGAAGTATGAGATGTATTCCTGATTCCTGCGTTCTGAAGTATGAGATGTATTCCTGATTCCTGCGTTCTGCTCCAGTGTATGATTTTTGCCTTGATTTTCCGGAGTTCTACTTCAGTGTAAGATTTCTGCCTCATTCTTCATTATTAAATACTTTGAAATCGACACTGTTTCCTGTGACTCTACATATTGGGTTCACTTCTCTCTGCATCCTAACGGGTTGTTCCCCTTTTTATACCAAGTACCACCACAGAAAATATCTGGTTCTCCAAGTACGTGTGTGTGTGTGTGTGTGTGTGTGTGTGTGTGTGTGTGTGTGTGTGTGTGTGTGTGTGTGTGTGTGTGTGTGTGTGTGTGTGTGTGTGTGTGTGTGTGTGTGTGTGTGTGTGTGTGTGTGTGTGTGTGTGTGTGTGTGTGTGTGTGTGTGTGTGTGTGTGTGTGTGTGTGTGTGTGTGACTACAAATAGTGAAAGAAGAAGTGAAATAGTGAAAGAAGGGTGTGCGTGCGTGCGTGCGTGCGTGCGTGCGTGCGTGCGTGCATCCTATTGCATGCTTTGTTGATCCCCCAGGATATTGATCTGGACACACGGTAGAAGGAAACGCCCACACAAATCCTTTCTATTTATATTATATTTATTCTTTCCTCACAGAGTGTATTTCAATGCTCTCATTCCTTTACAATAAAAATGCAGGGTATGACAAATGAGTCAAATCAACATTCTCAGACACTAACATACTGTACAAACACATAGAGACACACTCGACATTTCCTACACACACTTCAAAGTTAATAAGCAATGAATGGGGTTTTTTTAACTGGTGTTTTTGTGACCTCATGGTCAAGAGGTTCAGTTTGACCTTCGACCTCACTTCCAGCATTGACCTGCACTATCACAATACAATGCAGGAACCTTTATCCTTTATCATTGTCAGCCGTGTGGGGAAAACATATATTTTTCAACTGAATAACATTGAACGCGTGCGTGCGTGCGTGCGTGCGTGCGTGCGTGCGTGCGTGCGTGCGTGCGTGCGTGCGTGCGTGCGTGCGCTCGCATGCTTGCTTCCGTGTGCGTATGCCTCCTACTCTGCCTCCTACTCCCGGATGGCGTCCTTGCCCTCTCTCTCCATCTCGGTTAGAACATTTCTTTCACAGACGTGACATTCTGTTCTATTTCAGAGCACAGCTTGAGGAGTTACGTGTCCATCAGTCCATCGCTACACATAGCAGTGGTTTTCAACCCGTTTCATATTAAGGCCGGTTATTTATTTAGCATTTTGAGCAATTCCATTCCATGCTGTGTTGATGTTGGTACCATTAGGAGAGAGAAATGGCATAAAACGATCAAAACAATTCTTCTATATTCTAATTGTTAGACTTCTTGTAAATTAAGTAGGCCTAATGCAGATGTTTAACAATAGTTTGACTCTTGAGAGCGTAAAATGAAACCAAATAGACCCATAAGGTTTCATTTTACGCTCTGAAGAGTTAAAGATCTAATAATAAATAAGGGTCCATTTGGTTACCAACTCTCCATCATTTAGGGGACCACCTGGAACGCCCTCAAGGACCACGGGTGGTCCCTGGACCACTGGTTGAAAACCACAGCAATACAGAATGAAAAGTGTGAAAGAGTGTTATTATCATACCTGGCAACATGAAACCCGGAGAAATCTGCAATTGTGTAACATTGTTACTATATTGGTTTCCCCGCTGTTAAAATAAAAATGTGCACACACACAAAGGAAAAAGAAAATACAAATACAAAAATACAACAAAAAGGCAGAACATAAAGGTTAATGTTAGGTTAGGGCTTTGCAGGAGACGATTCCTCTGTGTTGTCACTTCCATCCCTCTGACTGCATTCATATGATGTCTCCATCTCAGTTATCCGCAGGCTGTCTCATCCGTTTGGACATGTTGAGTCTGTCTGTTATTTTTAAACTGTTCCATTTCCGTCTGGTTGTGTTCACAAGCTAGTCACTTTCCCTACAAGGCATTCTCAAGTCAGCCAGCCAGCCAGTCAGTCAGTCAGTCAGCCTGCCTGCCTGCCTGTCAGTCAGTCAGTCAGCCTGCCTGCCAGCCTGCCAGCCAGCCAGCCAGCCTGCCTGCCAGTCAGCCAGCCTGCCTGCCTGCCTGCCAGTCAGCCAGCCAGCCAGCCAGCCAGCCTGCCAGCCTGCCTGCCTGCCTGCCTGCCAGTCAGCCAGCCAGCCAGCCAGCCAGCCAGCCAGCCTGCCTGCCTGCCTGCCTGCCAGTCAGCCAGCCAGCCAGCCAGCCTGCCAGCCAGCCAGCCAGCCTGCCAGCCTGCCTGCCTGCCTGCCAGCCTGCCTGCCAGCCTGCCTGCCTGCCAGCCAGCCAGCCAGCCAGCCAGCCTGCCTGCCTGCCTGCCAGTCAGCCAGCCAGCCAGCCAGCCTGCCAGCCAGCCAGCCTGCCAGCCTGCCTGCCTGCCAGCCTGCCTGCCTGCCAGCCTGCCTGCCTGCCTGCCTGCCTGCCTGCCAGCCAGTCAGCCAGCCTGCCTGCCAGCCAGCCAGCCTGCCTGCCTGCCTGCCAGCCTGCCTGCCTGCCTGCCTGCCAGTCAGCCAGCCAGCCAGCCAGCCTGCCAGCCAGCCAGCCAGCCTGCCAGCCTGCCTGCTGCCAGCCAGCCAGCCTGCCAGCCAGCCTGCCTGCTGCCAGCCAGCCAGCCTGCCTGCCTGCCTGCCTGCCTGCCTGCTGCCAGCCAGTCAGTCAGTCAAATCCAGCATCGACAGTGAATTAGTCACTTGAGTGTCAACCTCACTGACGTATACTTGCCTGCTGTTGCATTGGAAACATGCCAGTGTCATCCTCCTCATCCCAAATCCCACCACACACACACACACACACACACACACACACACACACACACACACACACACACACACACACACACACACAACACACAACACACACAACACACAGACAGACAGATGGAAACATGCCAGTGTCCTCCTCCTCATCCCAAATCCCACCACACACACACAGACAGATGTCCACGATCACAGTGAGAGTATCCTATTCCTGTCACAGTCTATCTATAGTAACAACAGGTGCTTTTCATTGACATGGTTTACGAAAAAAGTTGTCATGTTTAATTAAGTCACACAGAAAACATCCTGTGAGTACCAGGCTTGCTCTAATTTGCTAAAAAAACTAAAAGAAAAATTTGGTTCCTCATTTCTTGCACTGTAGTGTGAATTAGTGGATCACAGCATATATAAAATTAAGATTATTTCAGATTTTTGGTTAAAAGTTATGGTTAGTAACTTTTATCTAGTGTCGAATTCGGTGCATCAAATTTGTTCTCTTGAACTAACTTTATTGACATTGTCACTTGTCAACCAGTCACCTACATTAGGTGTCCCAGAGCCATCTAATAGAAGAGTTACGATATTGAGGGGGCAGAAACCGAGCGCTGTTCATGCAGCCTGAACTGAGACAAGCTGGAGTTGGAAATACATTGTTTTCAACGAGGGCGGCGCAAATAAGAATTATAGGCATGTGTGCAACATGCCAACTGTTTTAAAGTATTGTACAGTAACAACTAAAGTCTCTGTAATGTTTATGTTGTACTATTACTACAAAACAATCTAAAATAAAGGGATTTAAGATCATTAAAGCTGGGCTGTTGCCCTGAGTCCAATGCATTTCTGCCTACTTCCGGTCCAGGACTTGTCCCAGTTGGTTGTCCCCATTCTCAATAGAAGTCTATGTAGGAGAGCAGTTTGCGTAACTCTGTCTTACTCTATGGCTCTGAGGTGTCCTCTCCAGCACCAGCATAAACATGTGTCAATGGAGGAGTAGGGAGACCATTTCCAACCACTAGAAATGTGCTTGTTATATAGATAGAGGGCGCTAAGTCCACAGGTTTGTGTACTTATGTATTATAACCCCCTTAGGGGTATCTTAGATCGACTCATATAAGAACTGTGTTCGAACAATACTTTCACTCGTATGGATGTGAAGAATCAACTGACTGAGAGAAAACGCTAATGTTACTGACTGACTGACTGACTGACTGACTGACTGACTGACTGACTGACTGATTGTCGTAAACGATACAGAGACAGTGTGTTTATTTCTGGACCACAATTCTTATATGAGACTATTTTTACGTTGTATGTTATTCTCCATTGAGAAAAACTTCCACAAACTCCTTGGAACCAGGGGATGAGCGAGTGACGTCAGGACTTCGGCGCTATATTGTGTTATTATCATATATGTACTGTATATAGATTATTTAACATAAATCCTGGATTGAAGCTTTAAGAGCAAGGTGTTTTGAATGATATTAGTGATTGTCCCTATGCAGAAAAGGCTTAGAGGCAGTTGTCTTGTGTAAAGCAAAGCCCTCAAAAGTAAAATAGCACACACATAACTGTAACAGTAGCTACTGTCGCCGTCCAAGAGAATGCATGCACTTCTGATACAGTATACACTAAACGTATTCATGAAATAGTTCTGTTATTGCACAAAATAAAAGTCTGACAAATGTTATTCAGAAAATCTGGATGATATTTTTTTATAAAGATCATTTAACCAAATCGTAGCATTCCATACAAATGTTAACAGACATTATTCTTTCCTGTACTTGGAAACAGTCACATCATATTTACATGGATGGGTATAACTGTGGCTTTGTGTGACAGACAGACAAACAAAACACCCAATACATGGATGGATTTATTACTGTTCTCCTGCAGTTCCCATGGCCAGCACGGTCTCCTTCACTAGCCCTTCTGTTGCATGCTATGCAATAGAATATTGCGTTTATTATCTCTATTCGTATTGCTGTGCTGTGCCTTGCCCTTTCCTCGCCCTATTTCACTTTCACTCCATCAATCAATATCTCGTCCTCTTTCTGTTGCTAATGCCTCGATCTGAACAATCATCCTCAGTTGGACGTTGTCAACCTTCCGCTTTCACTGCGTTATTATGCGTCACTGACATTTTTATTATTTCCATCAAAATGTCCTGTCTCTGGTTCTTTGCTTTTATTTATAACTCTCTCTCTCTCTCTGTCTCTCTCTGTCTCTCTCTCTCTCTCTCTCCTCTCTCTCGCTCTCTCTATCTCTCTCTCTCCCCGCCTCCAGGCCTCCTCCTTGTCCATCTGCCACTACATTCTTCTGTTTGCCTGCTTTCTTTTTGCTTCACAGTATAACAGTATCTCTCTCTCTCTCTCTCTCTCTCTCTCTCTCTCTCTCTCTCTCTCTCTCTCTCTCTCATTATCGTCTGTCTTATATTGCCTGCTTTCTGAACGCTGCTCCACACTGTGCTCTGCTGTGTGGATGGAACCACCTTCGCAGTAATGCTCAATAGGTGATACAAAATAATGGATGTGCCACAAAAACACATACACAAAAGCATATTTTCATATGAGTCATTTCAGTATTGCCATCAATGTGACATTGTACTGATTATAACAGTATAGTTGCTATCTTTGTAGCAGCCAGGTGATTATTTCGACGTCATGATAATAGCATGGCCTGGAGCCGGAAAAGTTCACAAACAATGACTTTAGATCGTTCGTTCTCCACCGTTTTCCGAGCACAGATATTTACGCCATCTGAACCCCTGATTGCAGGGCATCGTGGGTAATGATAACTTCACCTATAGGCGAGACGCAGAAAGTCACACCGTTAGAGCAACGATGTAGGTAAATACCGTATAAAGTACATGATAGTCTCGGCTGAAGAACACTTTAGAAACCCTGAAGTGTTTTAAGCCCTGTGGACGGTTAAGATGCAGAATCTTAACCGTTCCGTCTCCCCTCCCTATTTCCCTCGCTGTGCCCTGAGTATCAGTTTAGATAGAGCAGCTCAGCAGAGTGGGCAAAGGGTTGGGGTTGTCAAGCCTCTAAAACAGGGAACCTCGTCGCCTTTACAACAGGCTTAGGAGGGAATGTGGACGTCGTATTAACCAAGAGTCCGATTCAGCCAAACAGCAGGTGGAGACTGAGGGAAACGCTGACGACGGAGAGTACCAAAAGCGAGAGGAAAGAGTGCGAACGAGGACTAGAGGCGTTGGGAGTGAGGTCGAAGTCGGGCGGGCACTCGAGCTCAAAGCAGGTCACGGAGATACCTGAGTCTTCGTTGCCGTAGTTGGCCCAGTACTCTTCGGCGTCGAGCTTGGGCAGTGCCAGCTCCTCCTCGCCCAGCTCGTACTTGACCATGGACGTGGAGGTGGACGGGCCCTTGCCGTGCACGCCGGCCTTCACCGTCTCGTGGGACTTCTCCAGCAGGCCCTTGGTGGACGACTGGGGCTTGTTCTTGGAGAACCACCAGCGGGTCTTGGTGCTGAAGGTGGTGGTGGTGGAGCCGGCGATGGAGGCGGGGTCGGGCAGCGGGCACGGCGCGAAGTCCATCTCGCGGAGGAAGCGCATGTCCTGGCCGCGGCGGGGAGAGGGTGAGGCGCACAGCACCTCGGAGGAGGAGACGGAGCCGCTGGCCTCGCGGAACCACTCCCACATGGCGCGGGACTCGCATCCGCAGGCCCAGGGGTTGGCGTTGAGGCGCAGGAACTGGACGCCCTGTGCGTCCCTCAGGGCCTGGGCGGGAAGCTCCGCCAGGGAGTTGTTGAACAGGAAGAGCATGGTGAGGCGGCCCAGGTCGCGGAACGCCCGTCGGTTCACCTGCCGGGCGGGGAGGATCAAAGAAAGATGGATAAGCAATGAGACTTTGTAAAAACTGTTGTGTTTATGCTATAGTTGTTTTCCTTCTGGTCCCAGTCAGAGATCATCAAACAAAGACTAGTACTCTCTCTGAATGAGAGATACTCTTTTAACTTGACTTCTTTATAAGCTGTAGAACTGTATTCACTCTAATTAACCAATACATCATTATTTTGGGGGAGGGATTGGGTTTGGAGCTCCAGCCCTACCTGGCGAACGCGGTTGTCGTGCACCAGCAGGCGGTCCAGGTTGACCAGGCCGCGGAACACGTTCTCGGACAGCGTGCGGATGCGGTTGCCGTGCAGGAAGAGCTGCGACAGGTTGATGAGGTCCGAGAAGATGTCGTCCTGCAGGAAGTGGAGGTGGTTCTCCTGGAAGGAAGAGGGAAAGCAACACGTGATGAAGATGATGTGAGGACTGTGATGAGATAGTGACCTGATGCTAGCTCATGATATGACATCAGATATAGCATGATTGATGACTGTGAAACTGTAAATTGTCCAAGATTTGCTGACTGTCATTTTTTTTCACAGCACCTTGTAAGTATGTGTGTCATTGTATTGTATTGTATTGTATTGTATTGTATTGTATTGTATTGTATTGTATTGTATTGCATTGCATTGCATTGCATTGCATTGCATTGTTACTTATACTTTACCTGTTAAGCAGAAGGGCATCCTGTTGTATGTCAAGCTCAAAATATGGTGAACTAAACATGTACTATTTATGGTCCCATTAAATGGAACAGCTGGCCTGTCGTTTTAAGAAATGCCCCCAGACATTACGCCAAAATGTCTCTTTCAACAGTTTGTCTGCTACCAGTTCCACACCAACTTTTAGAGTTCTGAACCAATTAAAGATTCTGTGAAAGCACTCAGAACTTAGCCTGGTCAGCATTCCTTTTGGGGTTTATGATCAGGTCGGGAGCGGATGATATCGTTGTTTACGTCATGTTGTAGTCATTGTTTTGTAGTCATCAGGCCGGAACGCTCAACGATCTACAAGCTCACAATGTGTCGCGATGTGACGCATTGTGAGCTTGTAGATCTGCTATTTTTAGACTTCTCAAACTTGTGAAATGGGACATTCTGCACAATGAGCACTTTTACTCTTGATACTTTACGTATATTTTGATGCAGATACTTTTATACTTTTACTCGAGTACATTTTGAATTCGCTTCCAGACTTGTAACAAAGTAGTTCTACATTGCACTATTGATACTTAGTACTTAATTTAAACAATCGAGTACTTTTTCCACCACTGGGCCCCGACGCCGGTGATGCTGTATATGTAGCCTGGAATCCAGACAAATCTGCCACAGGAAAAAGAATCCTGGGGAGATTGGTCTGGCACTCCTTAATTTGAAATACATTTCCGCTCACCCCAATCTTGTGGGTGACCAATCAGGGGCCACTATTCACAGTAACACTTTTTTTTGCTGTGATGTTGGAATCTGTTTGGAAATAAATCTGGCCATGCCAGGCTATTATATAGCACCAATTTTGGTGCTATATATCGTTAGCACCACCTACCTGCAGGTAGAGGAACTGCAGGCTGTAGAGCTTGTGGAAGATGTCGTGGGGCATCGCAGTGAGGCGGCAGCGGTGCATGTGGAGGCTCTGGAGCTTCTCCAGGCCGCGGAACGCTCCGCCCTCCAGACGCCGCAGGTGGGGGTTGTCCCCGAGGTCCAGCTCCTCCAGGTCCCTCAGCTCGCTGAAGGCACCCGCCTCGATCCACGAGATGTTGTTGGAGAACAGCCAGAGAACCTGGTGGTATAGCGACATGGGGAGGGTTAATGTTGTTGGAGAACAGCCAGATAACCTGGTGGTATAGCGACATGGGGAGGGTTAATGTTGTTGGAGAACAGCCAGAGAACCTGGTGGTATAGCGACATGGGGAGGGTTAATGTTGTTGGAGAACAGCCAGAGAACCTGGTGGTATAGCGACATGGGGAGGGTTAATGTTGTTGGAGAACAGCCAGAGAACCTGGTGGTATAGCGACATGGGGAGGGTTAATGTTGTTGGAGAACAGCCAGAGAACCTGGTGGTATAGCGACATGGGGAGGGTTAATGTTGTTGGAGAACAGCCAGAGAACCTGGTGGTATAGCGACATGGGGAGGGTTAATGTTGTTGGAGAACAGCCAGAGAACCTGGTGGTATAGCGACATGGGGAGGGTTAATGTTGGGATCACTGTTGATTTCGTCGACTAATGCTATGCGAAAAAAACCTTCGCATCTAGCATACAACATTGATGCATGCTAGCCTAGATGTATGAGACTTGTTTACTGCAAGCTCGCAATTAATTTCCAATGGGAGTCACATTTGTGTTGTATGGCTTTCGGCTGTGTTTCGACTGCGCCCCTCCCCCTCATACAACAAAAATGTTGTGTCAAACCATGTGACTACCATTGGAAATTAATTGAGAGCTTGCATCAGTAAACAAGTCTCATACAACAAGCATACATCAATCTGTTGTGCACGTGTGAGTCAGGCCCTAGATGAGGATGATGATGATAGAAATGTTCAGTGGTCGAAAAAAGTAAAAAGTACTCCAACGCTTTACTTCAGTATAAAGTATACATTCAGTATAAAGTATACATTCTGCAATAGAAAGTAAAAGATGTACAAGCTCACTTTGTGTCACATTGTGAGGTGAGCTTGTAGGGCAGCTATTTTCAAATTGCCAAAATGTACGCTGATAAGTTGTTAATGCATGTTTTGTAATAATATTCAAAATCTACCATGTAACTAGTAACTAAAGTTGGAGTAAAAGTACAATATTAGTCTCTGAGATGTAGTGGAATAGAAGTAAAAGTATTGGAAATTGGAATTATTTAAGTAAAGTGCAAATACCCCAAAATTGTACTTAAGTACAGTATAAGTAACTATTTAAATGTACTTTCCACCACTGGAAATGTTGCACAGTCAAAATGGGGGGAAATAGATTCTTATATCGATATCATTTGTGCTCAGCAAATCAGAAAAAATCAAAACGCCATCTCCCCTTTACATTACTAACTTTTTTTTACTAATTTGAAAAACATTCAACATTGTGAGCTTGTAGATTGGCTATTTTAACTATTCAAAAATGTTTTTCAAATTAGTAAAAAAAAAAAAAAAAAAAAGGCAAAGAAGTTTAGGGATAAGGGGTTTAGCATGGACAAGAATAGAGCCCGAAGTCTATTGTCTTCCTTGTCCAGCCTTGTTGTGCTTTAGTGCTCACCTGAGTTCCAAAGCCAAAAGAACCAACTCTGAGCTCCGTTATCCTGTTGTTCTGCAGGAACACGCGCTGCGAATCGTAGGGCACTCCCGCCGGCACTATGGTGAAGTTCTGCGCCTGGCAGCTCACGGTCATGGGCGTCGGGTAGCACACGCACTCCTGCGGGCACGCCGCAGACGGACCGGGCTTACCCAGGACCAGCCACACCACTAGCCATAGGGAGAGACCACCTGGAAGACAACAGGGAGGGAGAGAAGTGGATGTAGGTTAATAATAATGCTTCCACTTGCCCAGGCATTAGACTAGTGGGGCGGCGGTGGCTCAGGGGTAGAGTGGCTGGATGGTAACCGCAAGGTTGCCAGTTCGAACCCTGTGGGCTCCCCCAGAGTTAGTGTCGAAGTGTCCTTGAGCAAGACACTGAACCCCTAATTGCTCCTGATGTGCAGGTTGGTGCCTTGCATGGTTTCTGCCACCATCGGTGTGTGAATGTGTGTATGAATGGGTGTGTGAATCTCTGTAAAGCGCCTTGGATAAAGGCGCTATATAAATGCACCATTTACTTCTTTAAAGATGGAGTGCCATGATTTGTTTTTCTTCAGTTTGTCATGTGTTTATGAGGTGACAGTACTTCATTAGAAGACCCCTTGGTGTGGTTATGTGCAATGATGTCTTCCCTTTCTATTTAGGGTTTCTTTCTGGAGGGTGAAACCTTGACAGTCATAACCCCTCCCCCTTTATCATACAACAACAGCTGTGGGTGTGGCTTCAGTTCAGGTGGATCACCACCCATCACCACCTACCAGGCAAACCAGGCATACTTAATGAACTGGTGGGCGTGCCCACATTTTAACAAATACTGTACACTTTTTTGAAAAAATCTTCCTCCTTATATAATAATAATACCTGATGATCATATTTTAGGGTGGACAAAAATCACGGCATTCCATCTTTAAGAGTTCTGGCGGTTGTCTTTAAGGGAATGACACTATATATATCCCATTATAATACATGTATATTTACTTTACTATCAATGTTGAAGATTGGATTGTACTGTGGAGCTAGCTATTAAATGTGGTAGACGGATCACGAGTTGTTTTGTGTTGTATTGTTGTGTTATGTTGGATGTGTAATAATATGGAAGAAATGTTTTAATGATGCATGTTTAAGACCCCAGGAAGAGTAGCTGCTGTGACTCACAGTAAGCTAATGGGGATCTAATAAATAAATCAAATCATTATCAAATTCTTATTTGATTATTTCATTTACAATTATTGTGCATTATATTATTATAGGTATTATGTTTGTACCCAGAGTTGTTAAGACACAGACTGTGTTTTCATTGTGCTGCATCTGTTCTATATTTCCAGCCAAATGTTCATGTTCCGAGAGCAGTGATTGCCTCGTTGTCTGTTTTGTCAGAATAAATCAACTCGCTGAGAATCCTGGTCTGTGTCTGTGGTACTTATTTCACACAACGTAAGATCACGTCTGTTACACAAACAGCCAGTAAACCACTGGTTCTCAAACTCTTTTCTTCATCATCATCATATAAGCTTAAACCTTTATGTCAACTCGTAGTACAGCAAGCCCTCATTTTCAATGTAGCCGAGATACAATACACTACAGGCAACAGAAATTACATTCACATCACATGCACCAACATCAAAATGAGATGATAACATGAATCAGGTCATGTCAATGACCACCAAACTAATTTGTATTTTTGCAGCAGACCCTCATTTGACGAACTATTGTACCAGGGACCCCCCCCATACAGGATTTGTGTTTTTTTAAACAGCTGATTTACAAGCTTACAACAGGGGTGCATTCTGAGTTTATAGATCCTATAGGTTTAAAGTCAAAGACTGATATAGGAGCTAAATTCATTTATCTCGCTGTTGCAGTGTTGATTTCGTCGACTAAAACTAAGACGAAAAATGTTCGTCGACTACCTTTTTCCACTGACTAAAACTAAAAGGAGACTAAATTAAAACTATAATTAAGACTAAATATACTGACAATTTTGTCAAATAAAAACTAGACTAAAATGTTAGGAAGGGACTAGTGGACAAGAGATCCAGTATAAGTCATTTTACACTTGGTTTGAGAATGCTGAAAATAGCAGATCTACAAGCCGTTGTGAGCTGCTATTTTCTGGCTAGTGTAAATTCAGTCATTACGACGGCATCAAGGCCTGCCAAAACACATTTTAGTCGACTAAATCAACTGTAGATTTAGTCGACTAAAATCTTATGATATTTAGTCGACTAAAACTAGACACTAAAACAATCCAGGTGACTAAAATGTGACTAAAACTAAACGTAGTTTCCTTCCAAAGTCTATGACTATAAAACTAAAATAGAATTTTGCTTCCAAAAACAACACTGTGCTGCTGGCCCCCTGGAACCCTTTCAACGACCCCTGCATGGTCCCCGGACCCCACTTTAAGAACCACCGCAGTAAACGACCAATGGGTGCTGTCCTTGGTGCTGAAATGGCTGTTATAAAGTATTATTCCGTTTGTCACTCCCAAAGTAAACGCCTTCAAACATCATCGCCTTGTTTGGTAGTTCCGGATTTGTGCATGTAGCTTTACTCACGTTAACAAGTGCTTTGTGATAATAAGCCTAATGGGTTCATGTCTACAGAATAAGCTTATTGAGAACATTGTGTGTAAAGTCCACCCTCAGTCTGCGCTATAAGCGTTACGCATGATGGCATTATCTCTCTTTATTGTTGAACTGTTCTTAAACAATGACGTATTCCGTATTTTTACAGTTGCAGTTAATGAAGGTCCATGTTATCTTATATATTTGTTTAACATTACAACAAGTGATAGACTTGTGGCGTGGATCAATAAATATAGCCTAAATTGTCAAATATAATTCCTCAGCTATATATCCATACAAATGTCCAGCTCCAGAAGCCATTCAATTCATCCAGAAAGATCATTTCTAAAAGATGCAATAACTTCAAGTTGCTTTAAAACATTTTCTTGTTTTTAACATTACTAAGTGATAGACATGGGTGGATCAATAAATAATAGCCTATATTGTCAAATATCATTCCTCAGCTATATCCCCATACAAATGTCCAGCTCCATGAAGCCATTCAATTCATCTAGAAAGATCACAAGTTTCTATTCAATAACTTCAAGTTGGCTTTAAAACATTTACAAAACAAACGAGCGACTCATCCGAGGATGAGAAGATGAGAATAAAACTTACTTTTGCAGCTGCGTATGACGGCGCTGCATCTTCGGCTCCGAGCTGTAGTCGAGGGATCCATGTTCAAAAACCAAAGTCCAAAGCGAGTTAGTTAATAGCCTAGAATGGGCCGTTATAATATAAAGTTAATAACAATGCCCTGGCTCTGCTATATCCTATCTGCGCTGGTTATTGTGCTCTGCTGGTCCCCGTAGGTAGTAGCCTATAGTCGGAGCGACTGGAGTCGAGTCGAGTTGATCGAGTGCCGTTTGAAGGCACCCGGTCTCGTATTTATACCGGAGAAAGCCGTTACACTACGGCGCCCACGCGGGCATGATGTGGGCACCGTGGAATCTCCTACGTCACACCGACCCGGTGGGGTGGGTCAAGATTGAGGGAGGGAGGCGAGGAGCGGAAAGAGGCGGGGCCATGCCCATGGGGACACGCCGGGGAGGGGAGGGAGTTGGAGGAGAGCGCGTAAAGACGCATCACCCGAGTCATTCATCAGCATGCACATGGACCACTGAGCGAGAGGAGGTCCTTTCCACGTCGATACACAGCAGTGGTGGGAAAAGTAACTAAGTAGTAGAATACATTTACTTATATGCTTAAGGACAATGTTGAGGTATTTGTATACTTTACTTGAGTGTTTCCAATTCCCAATTACTTCTACTCCACTACATCTCAGAGGCAGATGTTCTACTTGTATTCCACTATACGTGTATTTGAAAACGTTTAGTTACTATGGTTACTTTGATTATTATTACAAAATACATTAACCACTTCAGCCCTATATATACATTTCGGCCATTTGAAAATAGCCGATCTACAAGCTCACAATGCGTCGTGATGTGATTGTAGATTTTCAAATACATTTTTGTATACATTTGAAAACTTGAAATGAGACATTCTGCATGGTGAGTATACTTTCTACTCTTGGTAATTGTATAGGTACATTTTGATACCAATACTTACGTTTTATACCCTACTTTCACTCAAGTACATTTTGAAGTGAAAGTAGGGAGGTGGGGTCTCTTCGACGTATAGATAGATATCAAAGGGGTAGAGGGATGTATATGTATGGATGTGTGAGAGGTGGGGTCCCTTCGATGTAGATATCAAAGGGGTAGAGTGATGTATGGATGGTGTGTATAGGCTATAGATGACGTGTGGCAGTGATCTTCAAAAGGACCATTGATATGCAGATTAGGGCCACGTGGACCCCCTCTGCAGGGACCCCTGAGGACGATTCTACAAATGCCTTCTAAGTTCTGACAGTTTTCTGAAAAACCTGTTTCTATGTCAGTGGTTCTCCAACATTTTCATGTCAAGAAATGTATGTATTTGGCCGCCGACCCCCATCTGAAAAAACGTTCCAGGGACCCCCCCATACAGAAGCAAAGATTAAATAGTAATGCTTGATGCTCCTGCCCAGAATGGGTTAACAATGAAAGACCCCTGTGCTTATCGAACTGAGAGTGTGTACGGTACGAATGGTACTGTATACCAAATGGACCCGGGCCGTAATTCCATTATACTGTATGTACACTCTCAGCGTTACACAGGGCCACGATGAGGTCCATGTTGGACCCCTGGTGGTCCCCAGGCCTGACGTTGAGAGACAGTGATGTAGAGATGAAAGGCAGCTATAGGGGCGGTGGTGATGACTGAGCCTTGTTAGGAGGAGCGGATGCTGCTGCGCTTTGACAGGCAACTATGGTCTGTTTCCGGACACACCACGCATGTACACACACACACACACACAGTCGCGCACACACACACGCACAGTCGCGCACACTCACAGACTCGCAGAGGGAAGGTGCACGTGGGATGCCATGATTGGCTGAATTTCTTCTTTTTTTTTAATTTCTTTTACATTTTCTCTTTTTTCTTGTGTTGTTTGGTGGGAAAGCCCTATCTATGATTCAGACGTTGCACACAAGGTGAGATTGTATTGCCAAAAGATTAAGTCACTAAATGAAATCATCAGAAAATCCTACTCACTTTAGCTGAATGAATTATACATGAACAAACATGGGATAATATAATAACCCTATACAGTATAACAGTAACCATATGGGGTTCATTATGGGGTTCATTATGGCAGGGGTTCTCAACGTTTTTGGCCGGGGACCCCCGGAAATGCTTTGGCAACGTCTCGGGACCCCCGCCCCGCCCCCTCCCGACCCCCAATATAAATTGACTGCTACAATAACCTTAAACCATTTTGGGCGGGAACCCCTTTTGGTGTTTTAAGCATTGTTATAATTTAGCTATTGAAAAATAGCAGATCTACAAGCTCATAGCGCGCCACCGAGTGGCGCGCTACGAGCTTGTTTTTTTTGAAAATAATTTGGGGACCCCCTAAAATAATTTGGCGACCCCCCGAGGGGTCGCGACCCACGGGTTGAGAACCCCTGCATTATGGGGTTCATTATGGGGTTCATTATGGGGTTCATTATGGGGTTCATTACTGGAACGACTGGGCTTTGAACAAACATGTGGATAACTTGAAAGAGCTCGGGAACTTATTTAACCCATTTAGAAATCCTAAATCCTGACAGTTTTCTGAAAAGAAAACATGTTTTTATGTGCTCAAACATTTTCATGTCAAGGACCCCCAAATATAATATAATTGGCTGCCGACCCCCATCTGAAAATATGTTGTTCCAGGGACCCCCCCCCCCCCCCCCCCCGGAAGCAAAGATTTGAGTTAAAAATGCTCGTTCTGAAAGTATATATATTCAAAGATTTGCAACACATTTTCACGATTTTTCAAAAAACTGCAGATCTACAAGCTCGTTGCTCAAATACGTTTAGGAATAAGGGGTAATGGGTAAGATATAGCCTACTGTACACCAAGTGGTTCCCAAACCTGTTAGCTCGAGACGGAATTTGATGTCTCCCTGGGAGACAAACTATAGTGAAAATAACTGATGTACAAGCCCTAATCAAAAAGAAATTGAAGGAAATTAAGCCATTTATGACGGGAACCCCTTTTGGTTGTTTTAAGCATTGTTATACATTACCTGTTGAAAAATAGCAGATCTACAAGCTCGTAGCGCGGCACCGAGTGCCGCGCTATGAGCTTGTAGATCTGCTATTTTTGAAATATAGTGAAAAAAATGTGCAAATCTTTGAATATATATTCTTTCAGAGTGAACGTTTTTAACTCAAATCTTTGCTTCTGGGGGGGGGGGGGGGTGGGGGGGGTCCCTGGAACAACATACTTTTCAGATGGGGGTCGGCGGCCAATTACATATAATGTCTGGGGGGTCCTTGACATGAAATAGTTTGAGAACCACTGATATTGAAATATAGGATTTTCAGTAAACTTGTCAGGATTTTCAGAATCGTCCTCAGGTCTAAATGGGTTAACCCATTCAGGCCTGACGTCGAAATTTAAAAAAAAAAAGTTTTCTAAATCATGACAATTTTCGGAAAGATTTGAGGCACATTTTAACGATTTTTCAAAAATAGCAGACCTACAAGTTCATAGCGCGCCGCTCGGTGGCGCGCTATGAGCTTGTAGATCTGCTATTTTTCAATAGCTAAATTATAACATAATGTTTAAAACACCAAAAGGGGTTCCCGCCCAAAATGGGTTAATGGTTAATGTGGTTAAACGCTAACGTGACATGGATGTGTTCCAGGTCTCAATGGGTTAAGAAAGGTGAAAAAAAGACTGGATAATCTGACCCATCAAAATGTGTCCACGACCCACAAATGGGTCCCGGGCCAGAGTTTGGGAACCACTGGTCTACACACACAGACACACACACAGGACAATGAACACGTGAGTCAGTCAGGAGGAGATCTGTCTCTGTTGTCACTCCTCCTCCAGGCTCCGCCGCTCCAGAGCATCCTTATGGCCACATAAGGATGCTCAGCAGCCTCAGCACCGGCCATTAGCCAGCAGGGACACTAGTCACGCCGCGCAAACTGTGTGTGTGTGTGTGTGTGTGTGTGTGTGTGTGTGTGTGTGTGTGTGCGTGTGCGTGTGCGTGTGCGCGAGTGCGTGTGCGCGCGTGCGTGCGTGCGTGCGTGCGTGCGTGCGTGCGTGCGTGCGTGCGTGCGTGCGTGCGTGCGTGCGCGAGGGGGGCGGGGGGGGGGATATAGGTTGTGGTATGATTTAATCATGAATGAATGGAATTATTGATGCATCATGTGACACCAGTGTCTATACTTAGACGCAGCTGAGGCTTTCCCAGCCTGCAATCCACTCCCATCTGGGTGCATACGTGCACGTGCACATGCACGTGTGTGTGTGTGTGTGGTTGTCTGTTTCAGCCATCTATCAATGTTGTGTAGTTATCTCGTCACCATAAGTATGTGCATGCATAAAGTGAGTGGCAAATCGAAGTGGCAAAGTGAGTTTAACGTTGTTTAACGTTGTTTAATGCAATCAGACAGAAAGTACTTTTTTGCCACTCAGTAATAGCGTTCCCGCATAACTTCCTGGGTGTGATGATGATGTCATGCGCATATATTATATACCCTCTATTGGACTGAAACCTTTATCAGTGAATCCCATGCAGTTAAACTCACAGATTATTAAGCTGCTGTGGATACATTAATTAAGGTGTGACTGTATGTCTGAGTTGTATATTTATGCATTTACTTCACAAGTCTGTGACGACGACATTGTTGGTGTCCAGGAGGGTGAGGGGAGGGTGCTTCTAATGGGGGGGGGATGTCCGCACACTGTTTCTCTGCTCCCAGGAAAATGCTTTATTGAACAACGTTTGGACCCTTGTGGGTCTTCGTCGAGGCAGGTGCACATGTGTCTGTTCTGTTACTTGTTACCATGGCGACACACATTAGTCCATTTGTTGCAGAAGTGCAGCTTGATGTCCGAGGGTTAGTTTATAGTGCCGTTAGGTCTGCTCCCTCCGTTGAGTCTTTTAAACCACAACTTAAAACATTTAGGCCTGGCCTGGGCCATGGCTCAGTGGTCCAGGCACCTTGGCTGGTAATCCAGTCTGGCAGGGTGCCGCAGGTTCGACTCCCGATCCCGATGACCTTCACTGCATGTCTTCCCCCCCATCTCTCTCCCCATCTCCTGTCAGCCTACTGTCTGTCCCTCCATACAAATAAAAAATAAAAGTAAAGGTAAAAGCCAAAAGAAAAAAAAAAAAAACATTTAGGCCTGACGTCGAAATAAATAAAAAGTCCTCTGAAAGAATATATATATTCAAAGATTTGTGCCACATTTCAAAAATAGCAGACCTACGAGCTTGTAGCGCACCACTCGGTGGCGCGCTATGAGCTTGTAGATCTGCTATTTTTCAATAGCTAATTAAAGTATAACATAATGATTAATTAAAACACCAAAACGGGTTCCCGTCCAGAATGGGTTAAAACATTTTCATATTCACAAGCCTTTGAATCCCCCACATCATCCTGAACCTCTCTATTTTAGATTGTTTTGTCTTAATTGCCTGTGGTTTTATATTGACTGTCTTCTGCACTGTATTGTATTGTATTGTATTGTATTGTATTGTATTGTATTGTATTGTATTGTATTGTATTGTATTGTATTGTGAAGCACTTTGGTACAATGAGAGCTGTTTTTAAATAAAATAAAATATAAAAATAGATTTGATTTGATTTGATTAGTGAGCCGAGAAGGAATAACTCTCACACCCCATGGGGCGATAATGAACCTCTCTCTCTCTCTCTCTCTCTCTCTGTCTCTCTCTCTCTCTCTCTCTCTCTCTCTCTCTCTCTCTCTCTCTCTCTCTCTCTCTCTCTCTCCCTCTCTCTCTCTCTCTCTCTCTGAACAACAAACTGTAAAATCCTTACCGTTAATGTAAGTCAGAGTGTACAACAATTCCATTTGTACATTCCGAGTTATAGGGGGGAAAAAATCACACTTGTGCTGTAAATATTAAAAGTCCATAGACTGGCTGCCAGTGTGCCACATCATGACGTCATGTTTAGTGCTTTAAACAAACATTAAAAGTCCATAGACTGGCTTCCACTCTATATGTTTGTTAAAAGTCCCCTAAAGCAGGGCTTCAACCTGCTGACTTTACAAATGATTTCACGGTCACAGTTAAAAGTCATAATAAAATCAAGACCAGTCGTACGGCTCGCTCCCACATTCAGTCGTTAGTCAACCAATCGTCAGGTAGGCCATGAGGTGTTGTTTGTTCTTTTTTGTGGCTTTCGCCTTTATTTTATATTTTTTTATGAAGGGACAGACAGTAGGCTGACAGGAAATGGGGAGAGAGATGGGGGGAAGATAGACATGCAGTAAAGGCCGTCGGGATCGGGAGTCGAACCCACGGCACACTGCCAGACTGGATTACCAGCCAAGGTGCCTGGACCGCTGAGCCATGGCCCAGGCCGTTTGACCCCATTTTGACCCCGACATGAGACTCACATTCTGTTTCCATCATATGAAACAGGTTGGATATTCTTGCCTGTCGGGGGGCGCGGCTGAATGAGTTACAATGACGTAAACATTGTCAACGTAGACTTAATCAAAATCACACCTGTGTGAAGTGAGGGTCTTATCATCATACAAACGTCGTCATACATCATCATCACATTCCGGCCAATCGCTTTTGACGTCCTCACTTTTCTGTACTCACTTTTGAAGCCCTCAGCCAATGAAATCATCGCTATATGGGGCATACACACACACACACGCACAAGCACACGCACGCGCACGCACGCACACACACACGCGCACGTGCGCACGCACGCACGCACGCACACACACACACACACACACACACACACACACACACACACAGTCACACACACACACACACACAGCTGGGCAGTGGGCACCCCTCGACACTAAAACTAGTGTTGACTAAAATCATTACAAGTGGCTTTTATTTTGAAGAGGAAGAGGAAATCTATTTGGGTTGTAACCAAGCTGCCATGACAGACCCTTTGGAGTGACAAAAGTAAACAAGAACCCACATGGATTTAAACACAAGCTTTTGTTTTAGCCAAAGTTCATATTATCTTAAAGAATGTACACTTTGGAATTATGTTAAACATGGAGCCTCCACGCCACGGCATCAGGTGAGTAGTTCATTTTAACTATATATGTTGAAGTCTTTGAAAAGTATTTTAAAAATCTTTAACAAACATTAAAAGACCATACACTTACTTAGCTGCCATATGACATAATGGCAGATGTTGAAGGGGCTAGCTAGTACGTGATGTACAGATGTTGAAGGGGCTAGTACGTGATGTACAGATGTTGAAGGGGCTAGTTCCGCTAGTACGTGATGTTCAGATGTTGAAGGGGCTAGTACGTGATGTACAGATGTTGAAGGGGCTAGTACGTGATGTACAGATGTTGAAGGGGCTAGTACGTGATGTTCAGATGTTGAAGGGGCTAGTACGTGATGTACAGATGTTGAAGGGGCTAGTACGTGATGTACAGATGTTGAAGGGGCTAGTACGTGATGTACAGATGTTGAAGGGGCTAGTTCCGCTAGTACGTGATGTTCAGATGTTGAAGGGGCTAGTACGTGATGTACAGATGTTGAAGGGGCTAGTACGTGATGTACAGATGTTGAAGGGGCTAGTTCCGCTAGTACGTGATGTTCAGATGTTGAAGGGGCTAGCTAGTACGTGATGTTCAGATGTTGAAGGGGCTAGTACGTGATGTACAGATGTTGAAGGGGCTAGTACGTGATGTACAGATGTTGAAGGGGCTAGTACGTGATGTTCAGATGTTGAAGGGGCTAGTACGTGATGTACAGATGTTGAAGGGCTAGCTAGTACGTGATGTACAGATGTTGAAGGGGCTAGCTAGTACGTGATGTACAGATGTTGAAGGGGCTAGCTAGTACGTGATGTACAGATGTTGAAGGGGCTAGCTAGTACGTGATGTACAGATGTTGAAGGGCTAGCTAGTACTGCCCCTCAAAAAGGGGATCCTGTAGCCCAGTGGTTCCCAAAGTGGGGTCCGGGGACCCCCAGGGGTCCTTGAGGGAGTTCCAGGAGGTCCCCAGCTAAATGATAGTTTGGAACCAAATGGACCCTTATGGGTCTGCAACTCAGAGTTAAATTAACATTGATTTTGCACAATATAAATTGGGGGTCCCAGAGATTAAAAAAAAAAGCCATTAAATGGGGGTCTGTATAGGCCTGGTCTAATGCTTGTCAAACTGGGGGTCCTTGACATGAAAAAATATATAATAATAATAAAAAAAGTTGTATTTGCATTAAAACTTGTTGTTCAAACTCCTAACTCAAGACTGGGGAGGGTTTCTCTGACTTTTATGATCATTACATCCTGATGTGAAAGAAAATATTTCTAAGGTTGTTACTGTATGTGTATCCTATGGACAATCAAAATAATATTTAATTTTGATGTGGTGTCATAATCATATATGACACACTGACTATCACGAAAATGAAAACATGGCACTTCATGTGAAAAAGGTTGCAGACCCCTGCTTTAAGGTATCCTTGACCCCTGCTTTAAGGTATCCTTTAAGGTTGCAGACCCCTGCTTTAAGGTATCCTTGTGCAAAGGGACCTTTTTAACTAACTACACCCTGGTGGGGACTCGGAATACTGTACGCACTTCACTGCAGACAGTTTGAGACGCTGCCAGCATGGAAAACGTTTTCGCAGTCTCAAGCCACTGGAAATAGACTGCAAAAAAAAGCTTATTTCCCCGAACAATCACATGAACGAACCGGGCAAAGGAAAACGCTAGCCCTGCACCTCACCCTCTTATATGCTCAAATTGCACCTTTCTAAACAAGATTTGGTGTAAATATGGAACCATAATAGCCTTGAATTGCACCTTTTATAAACTAAAATGTTGTATATGGAACATAACCTATAGTCCTATACTGTGAAGCTTTTCACAAAAAGGTATTACCTAACTTTAAAGTTGTTACTATGGGGAAAACATGCACGTACATATATGCATGTATACATATGTTACTCTTTTTGTACTGCACTCTTTATTCTATCCCTTTGTTTGTTGTCCTTGCCGTGTTTGTTGTCTTGAATGCTATGTTATCTATGCTGCTGCTGCATTGTCCGAAGGAATGCTATGTTATCTATGCTGCTGCTGAATGCTATGTTATCTATGCTGCTGCTGCATTGTCCGAAGGAAGCCAAACAAATAACATAATAAGTGTTACTGAAACTCTTATGTACCTTAACACAAGATACAATAAGGCAGGGGTTCTCAACCCGTGGGTCGCGACCCCTCGGGGGGTCGCCAAAATATTTTAGGGGGTCCCCAAATTATTTTCCAAAAAAAAAATATATATATATATATTTTTTTAAATTTTATTTTCACGATTTTTCAAAAATAGCAGATCTACAAGCTCGTAGCGCGCCACTCGGTGGCGCGCTATGAGCTTGTAGATCTGCTATTTTTCAATAGCTAAATTAGAACAATGCTTAAAACACCAAAAGGGGTTCCCGCCCAAAATGGTTTAAGGTTATTGTAGCAGTCAATTTATATTGGGGGTCGGGGCGGGGGTCCCGAGACATTGCCAAAGCATTTCCGGGGGTCCCCGGCCAAAAACGTTGAGAACCCCTGCAATTAGGTATACAACCTTGAACCGTGAACCCTTCACACCTATAAGGTGTGAAGTGCTGTGTTTACGCTCAGGTTCAGCACCCTTGGCCGTGACCACAGGTCACCACCTCTCTGACGCTGAGGGTTTCACTGTGTGAAACACACCCTATAGGAACGTGCAGAGTGTGTTAAATGGTAAATGGTGCATTTATATAGTGCCTTTATCCAAGGCGCTTTACATGGATTGTGCATTACATTCACCCATTCACACACACATTCATACACCGATGGCGGCGGAAGCCATGCAAGGTACCAACCAGCACATTGGGAGCAATTTGGGGTTCAGTGTATTGCCCAAGGACACTTCGACATGTAGACAGGAGGAGCCGGGATTCGAACCACCGACCCATGGATCATTGGATGACCTGCTCTACCTCTTGAGCCACAGTCGCCCCCACAGTCGTGTTAGAGAGGCAGGTGCTGGAATGGACAAAAACAGCGAAAATAGCAGATCTACAAGATCACAAACAACGTGTCGCGCTGCGACACTTTGAGAGATATAATAATGGAGATCCCTGATCATCAGTAATCTGTATATGCCAATATATTGGGTTTGTTTATGGTTATGTCAGCGTCAAGGCCTATTCAGACTCCAGTTTTAGGTGAAGAGCTGGTCACCTTCTCGTGATCACCTCTTCACCAAAACGGTGGTTTTGATGGCGGCACTCATAATCTACTCTTCATGTGACCACCGCGCTCTGACTGTAGGTGGCGCTACCCGTTCAAAACATATCAAAACAACGGCAGTGGGTCGCACACACCAAGACTTCAGTTCAAATTGTTTCTTTCATATTTGAACAGGGACAAACGTTTCGGCTATCCAGCCACACTGATGACGGCTGGATAGCCGAAACGTTTAGCCGAAACGTGTGTCCCTGTTCAAACATGAAATAAACAATTTGAACTGAAGTCTTGGTGTGTGCGACCGTTATTTTGGCACCCATAATCCATCACCGTGCTCATATCTCCTATAACCTAACCATAATGGCCAGCAATTCCTGTACTCTGTCGTCAACCCTAAAGCCATTCCAGCCTGTCAAAGTGGGCAGGGGTGAGGTGGGTTTGGGGAGTGAGGCCAAGTAGTAGCCTGACCAGTTTGTTTTGGGAAGTTGTTTTAAGGGCCTTTGAGTTGCTGTGAGGTGCATGCATAGTCGAAGAAACCTTAAGCTTGTACGAAGTTATATTCCAAAGACTATGAAATGTATAGGGCGGCTGTGGCTCAGGAGGTAGAGCAGGTCGTCCAATGATCCCTGGGTCGGCGGTTCGAGTCCCGGCACCCCCTGTCCACATGTCAAAGTGTCCTTGGGCAATACACTGAACGCCACATTGCCTCCAATGAGTCGGTCGGTGTGAGCTTGCCACCATTGGTGTGTGAATGTGGGATGTGAGGACGCTGGCGTCGACTGTTCGCCGCTTCACCTCCCAATGTACAGTATGAATGAATGAACCATTGTAAAGCGCCTTGAGCATGCACTTAAGTGCTATAAAAATTCATTATGAATTAAATGTGCTGCCAACATCAATACTGCTAAGTGCATTCACACACAGAAGAGAAATCCATCTTTGGGTTCCGTTCCGTTTCGTCGACGACGGGTGACAAAAGCCTACATACAGTAAAAAGTGCTCCCATTCTTCCGTCTCTTATTACTCATCACCATGCCCCTCGTCTTCTCTCTCTCTATCTCCGCTCTGTTTCTCATTCCCAGGCTTTGTCTTCTCGCCAGGAGACTTCCCATTGGTTCCTGTCTTTTAGCATCACCACTTCCGCTTCTCCATGTTTTGTACTGCTGTTATGTGTGTGTGCTGTCTGTCCACGCCCTCCACAGTGTGTGTGTGTGTGTGCTGTCTGTCCACGCCCTCCACAGGCACTGACTGAAGCACACGCTGCTGCACAGCACATAACATGAGCTCACTCACTCACAGCCAGTGGCGTGCACAGATAGACACTAGGGGGTGCTAGAGCACCCCCTGCCCTTTTGGCAATGTGCCCTTTTGAAAAAAAAACGAAAAAAAAAACATTTTTTTCTCTTTTTTTTTTGATTTTTCAAAAATAGCAGACCTACAAGCTCGTAGCGCGCCACTCGGTGGCACGCTATGAGCTTGTAGATCTGCTATTTTTCAATAGCTAAAGCATAACATAATGCTAACACCAAAAGGGGTTCCCGCCCAAAATGGATTAAGGCAACCGGCCGGTTCCACGCGCTGCACAAGGTGCCCTTTTTTAACTTGAGCACCTGCCCCTCTAAATGTCTGTGCACGCCACTGCTCACAGCGTTCACAGTGTCCATCTAAATCTGAGAGTTTATAGTGGCCAGTGGTTTATAGTGGCCAGTGGTTTATAGTGGCCAGTGGTTTATAGTGGCCAGTGGTTTATAGTGGCCAGTGGTTTATAGTGGCCAGTGGTTTATAGTGGCCAGTGGTTTATAGTGGCCAGTGGTTTATAGTGGCCAGTGGTTTATAGTGGCCAGTGGTTTATAGTGGCCAGTGGTTTATAGTGGCCAGTGGTTTATAGTGGCCAGTGGTTTATAGTGGCCAGTGGTTTATAGTGGCCAGTGGTTCATAGTGGCCAGTGGTTTATAGTGGCCAGTGGTTTATAGTGGCCAGTGGTTTATAGTGGCCAGTGGTTTATAGTGGCCAGTGGTTTATAGTGGCCAGTGGTTTATAGTGGCCAGTGGTTCATAGTGGCCAGTGGTTCATAGTGGCCAGTGGTTCATAGTGGCCAGTGGTTTATAGTGGCCAGTGGTTTATAGTGGCCAGTGGTTTATAGTGGCCAGTGGTTTATAGTGGCCAGTGGTTTATAGTGGCCAGTGGTTTATAGTGGCCAGTGGTTTATAGTGGCCAGTGGTTTATAGTGGCCAGTGGTTTATAGTGGCCAGTGGTTTTCAACCCTTTTCATATCAAGGTCCATTATTTAAACTGCATTTGGGCCACGGACGGACCACCATTTGGGCCACGGACGGACGGACCACCATTTTGATGAGATTTATTATAGCCTCTCGGTCCCAAAACTGAAGAATATTTTGGATAGGATTTTCTCCACAATTCCATGCTGTATTGATGTTGGTACCATTAGGAGAGATAACAGGCTGTATTGATGTTGGTACCATTAGGAGAGATAACAGGCTGTATTGATGTTGGTACCATTAGGAGAGATAACAGGCTGTATGGATGTTGGTACCATTAGGAGAGATAACAGGCTGTATTGATGTTGGTACCATTAGGAGAGATAACAGGCTGTATTGATGTTGGTACCATTAGGAGAGATAACAGGCTGTATTGATGTTGGTACCATTAGGAGAGATAACAGGCTGTATTGATGTTGGTACCATTAGGAGAGATAACAGGCTGTATTGATGTTGGTACCATTAGGAGAGATAACAGGCTGTATTGATGTTGGTACCATTAGGAGAGATAACAGGCTGTATTGATGTTGGTACCATTAGGAGAGATAACAGGCTGTATTGATGTTGGTACCATTAGGACCAATTGTAGGAGAGATAACAGGCTGTATTGATGTTGGTACCATTAGGAGAGATAACAGGCTGTATTGATGTTGGTACCATTAGGAGAGATAACGTAAGTTATGGCTATAACTATGGATCTATGAGACCGAACGATGACCGTCACTACGGTCATAACAACGAATGATGCCCTCATCTTCCTCTTCTCGAGACCAATATATCAAAAATGTCATGCCCACATGACCCGGGGAGGCGGTCTCACCGTATAAATTATGCCCGGTGAGGGCGGCTCCGCCTCCAGCCTCGAACGCCTCAGAACGTTCCGAGCGACAGGAGATAGTGACGGTCATCGTTCGGTCTCATAGATCCATAGTTATAGCCATAACTTACGATCTATATCGACCTCACTCTGACCGTCACTACGGTCATAACAACGGATGACTTATACCAACCGGGTCGCGAGGAACAGGGTACTCAGCCCCATCACCATCTCGCTGGGCAGCTGCAAGCAGGACGGTGGAACCCAGCGATAGCTGGGATTCCACGTTCAGTCTGTAGAACCTCGCAAATGTGCAAGGCACAGTCCATGAAGCCGCTGCACAAATGTCCTCCATGGACACTCCACTTAGTGCAGCCCAAGAAGTGGCCACCCCCCTTGTGGAGTGGGCCACCACATTCTCAGGGACCGGCTGGCCTAGATCAACATAGGCCGCCGAGATTGTGTCCACAAGCCAATGCGACAGCCGTTGCTTGGACAAGGGAAGCCCCAACCTCCTGCCCCCATAGCAGACAAACAGCTGCGTGCCTGTGCCTCGTATGGCCTGTGTGCGATCCACATAAGCACGAAGTGCTCGGACTGGACACAATGTAAAAAGGCCCTCCACAGTTTCCTGGGGGCCCAGAGCAGAACGCAATGCCGTAATTTCCAGCACTCGGTTCACCGTCTGCGGAGTAATTACTTTGGGCAGAAATGCCGGGTTAGGCCACAGCGACACCCCTGTGCCCTCGGGTTTCCATCTCATGCAGTCTTGGCTGACTGACAAGGCCTGCAGCTCACCGACGCGTTTGGCAGAGGAAAGCGCCAAAAGAAGTGCCGTCTTACGAGAGAGGGATTTCAGATCGGACTGATCCATCGGCTCATACGGGGCTCCCATCAAGGACCGCAGTACCAGAGGGAGATCCCAAGCAGGGGCCCTCAAGGCCCGTCCGGGGCGTAGCCGCTTGACACCAGCCATGAACTGAGTGACAAAAGTATGCCTACCAACTGGTAGCCCATCAACCTCCTCATGCCGGTGGGAAATAGCGGCGGAATACACCCTGATGGTGCTGGCTGCTCTGCCAGCATCCAAGAGGGACTGGAGAAAACGTAAAACCAGGGATACGTTGCAGGTGACAGGATTCGCCTGCTGGGCAGCACACCAGGCAGAGAAGCACTTCCACTTGTGGTCGTAATTGGCCCGGGTGGAAGGCGCCCTGGCATTACGCATTGTGTCAAGGACGGCCTCATCTAGCCCTTGAGGGAGGGGCTCAGAAGAGGCCAGGCCCAGAGCTGCAGAGTCATCGGCTTGGGGTGCCAAATCTGACCCTCTGCCTGGGACAAGAGGTCTGCTCTGGCCGGCAGAGGCCATGGAGACCCCTGAACCAGCTGAAGGAGGTCTGGAAACCAATGTCTCCCTGGCCATCGGGGTGCAATCAACAGAATCCTGTAGCAACCCAGCCTCACCCGATGCAACACCTGAGGAATCAGGGGCAGTGGAGGGAAAGCGTACATCAAGCCGTCCGGCCACTCTCCTGACAGAGCATCCAGGCCCAAGGGGCCCCCCTGGCCCGTCAGGGAGAACCATAGCTCGCAGTGAGCATTCTCTCGAGAGGCGAACAGGTCTGCTCGGGCCCGGCCGAAGCGGGTCCATATTTGTGAGATCACCTGTGGGTGAAGTCTCCACTCGCCGGAGAGGGGGCCGGCCCTGGACAGAAGGTCTGCTGCCGTGTTCATTACTCCCGGCACATAGATTGCCCTGAGGGAGGCCAAGCAAGGCGCGGCCCACCACAACAGTTCCTGAGCCACCTGTAGGCAACGAAGTGACTTCGTGCCCCCCTGGTGATTTATATGATAGACCGCTGAAGTGTTGTCTGACCTCACCAGGACATGCTTGTCGCGGATAAAGGGGAGGAGAGCCCTGAGGCCGAGGTGAACAGCCCTCAGCTCCAACACATTGATGTGTTCGGACGTCCAAGGAAGCGCCCACTGACCTCTCGCTGTCCTGCCTTCCCATACGGCTCCCCAGCCGGTCTGGGAGGCATCCGTCGTCACCACAGTCCTCCTGAACGGAAGGTCCCGAAGCGGGACCCCTCGTGTCAGCATCGTGCAGTCCCTCCACGGCCGTAGAGCGTGAAGGCAAGGCCTTGTCACCACCAGCTTCACATGCCGGTCCCGCTTGGGATCGAGGCCGAATGAATTCAGCCACCTCTGGAGAGGTCTGGCCCTGAGCAGGCCGAGTGGGACGACTGCTGTGGCGGATGCGATCATCCCCAACAGCCGCTGGACCAGAACCATCTCGACACGCGTGCCGAGACGGAAGTGGCGCAGGAGTGTTTGGATCCGTAGAACCCTCTCCGGGGACAGAGAGACCACCATGGTCACTGAATTGAGACACAGGCCGAGAAAACCTGTCTGTTGCCTGGGTTCGAGGTTGCTTTTCTTTACGTTCACTCGGAAACCCAAGGACTGGACATGAGACAACACCTGCTCTGTGTCTGCCGCAACCTGGCTGCGAGACGGTGCGACGATCAGCCAGTCGTCGAGATAAGGGAGGACCTTCATGCCTGAAAGCTGAAGCGGGTACAGAGCGGCCGCCACTACCCTTGTGAACACCCTCGGAGACAATGACAGCCCGAATGGGAGCACTCTGAACTGGTAGGCCTGCCCTTGAACGGCAAAGCGGAGAAAGGGCCTGTGACCCGGCCAAATGCGGACATGGAAGTACGCGTCTTTCAGGTCGAGAGTGGCGAACCACTCTCCCTGACCAATGGACTGGCGTATGTGTTTTGTCTGTAACATCTTGAAAGGTAGGACCTTCATGTACCGGTTTAGCCACCTGAGATCGAGGACGGGCCGAAACCCGCCGTCCTTTTTTGGCACCAGAAAATATGTTGAGTAAAAACCTGCTTTCTGATCGGTTGAACTCACCTTTGTAATTGCGCCTTTCTGCAGCAGGGTGGAAACTTCCTCCGCCAGCGCGCGTGCTTGGATAGGGTCCCTGACCAGAGTCATACGGACCCTTGAAAAGGGGGGGGGACGCCGTCGAAATTGGAGTTTGTAGCCCCTGGCGACTGTCTCCAGTACCCAGGGGTCTGATGTATGCTCTACCCAGCTGTCCAAGCAAAGCCGGGAGAGACGTTCGACGGCCGGCCCCGAACTGTCATGCAGAGCCCCCTTGGCGCCCTGTGCCCTTGCGGGGGCGACGCCATTGAGGGCCACCTCTGTTAGTGGCTCGGGATCTAGAACCTTGCTGCCAGTGAGGCTGCTGCCGGGCGGCCGAACTGGGGGCCCGAAACGCCTCATCCTGGTGCCTGCCACGCCCCCAGGACCCTTGGTGGGGCCCTGAGCCTTGATAGGAACGCCGTGGTCCGAGTCTGGAGGTAACAGACCGGCGAAACCGTTGAACGCTCTCCCGTGTCTGAGCACAGCGTTCAGTTCTGTCCAGTGTCTCCTGGAAGTCTGGATGGAACACATGGCCCGGCACAACTGCTTTCTCCCGCAGCTCTTTCTTGATGTTCTCAGGGAGACGCATCTGAGCCAGCCAGACCTGACGACGAGCCAACATGGCTGATGACATGGTGGCGCCAATGTCCCGCGTGAGCTGAGAATGAGCCAACACCGCGGAATCTATCAGGGACCGGGAGTCTGTGTCCTCCGCCCCCATTGTCTTACTTAAAGCAGCCAAGAGGAGGACCAATGCATTCCCCGAGCGAGCTGCACGGGTTGCTGAATTGTACGTGCGACACACCAGACGATCCGTCTTTTCGCACTGCTTACTGGGGCAACGTGGGACAGTGGTAACTCGGTCAGGGCCAAGATCGGTCAATGCGGCCATGCCCTGCTCGACCGGTGGCATGTCTCCCAAGCCGGACTCGGGAGGATAAGCCATCTTTGCTAGACCCCTGCACCCAGCATTAAATAAGGAGTCACTATCAGGCTTCCCCCAGTTAGTCATTAGCATCCCCGAATACCCCTCTGCTTCTGGAACAGTAGGGGACAAGCGAGCCTGGGACACTGCACTGAAGACACCCGCCGAAGAGGCAGACTTCGGGGCTGTAAGTGTCATACCCAATAGTTTAGCTGCCGATAATACGTGCGACACCAGCGTCTCACTAGCCGAGACGTCCGGAGCGGACTCTGCCACCTCCTCCTCGTAGAGCGCAGATCTGGTGCTGCCTGAGACTGAAGCGTGGTCCGAACGTAGACCACTGCCAGTAAGGGAGCCAGGCGCATGGATGTAAAGCACATCTGGGTCATCCTCCGGGCCAGGCACCCCCCTGAAGGGAGATGCCTGCGAGGACACAGTCTCATGTGACACCGCAGTTGAGGAGCATTCAGCTTCAAACCTCCCCATCCGCTCACTGAGGGACTGAATAGCAGCCAAAATCTCCCTCTGAGTGGCACCCTGCGTCTCCCCGACCTCCTGGGGGTGAGCAGAACGCTTAGGGGCCCGAGAGGTGTGCTCACGAGACCTCCTATAATCATGGTCACCTGAGCGACGCCGATGGCGTTTTCTAGAAAGCCTGTCACTCCGGCCAAGCACCGGTTCCTGGGCAGGGGGAGCCAACTCCCCCCCCAGCGCTGCCCGTCGAGCCCTCTCGGCATAGGGCAAGTCGATGGCAGCATTACAGGGGTCCTCAACGTCCCGCTGCACATGGGCTCTGCCCAAACAAACGGGACATTCCCGGTGGCCATCACGGGGGTCCATGGCTGCCTGACAACAGCAGCAGACGTAGGAAGCCATAGTAGCTCAATTACCGCCCTACTCACAGTACGCGAACGCACCCGAGGGATATGCAGGAACCCCACCAGCTGCGAACAGCAGTATCAGGGGCCGCAATATAAAAGGAAAACAACCCTAGTACGCGCACGTACTTGAGGGAACAGAAAAACGCAAACCCCAACCCGCTGCGAACAGTGTGGTAACAGGGGTAATAATATGCGAAACTCAAAATACCCACTCACTACACATAAACGTATGAGAGGGGATTAGCATAACAAAAACAACCCTGCCAGCTGTGGACAGCGTAGCACCAGGGATAGCGAATAGCAGTATGCACAAATGTATAACAGTATTAATCAAAAACATCCACTCACTATACACGAACGTATGAGAGGGAATAACTAACGCAACAAAAATAAACCCTGCCAGCTGCAGACAGCGTAGCACCAGGGGTAGTAAATAGCAGTAGGCCTATGCACAAAATAATAATGTTAATCAAAACATCTACTCACTATACGCGCACGTATGAGAGGGAATATTTAACGCAACAAAAAGAAACCCTGCCAGCTGCGGACAGCGTAGCACCAGGGGTAGTAAATAGCAGTAGGCCTATGCACAAAATAATAACAATGTTAATCAAAACGTCTACTCACTATACGCGAACGTATGAGAGGGAATAGCAGAATAGCAAGTAACAAAAACAAATCCCACCTGCTGCGCACAGCGGTCTGAGGGAACTCACGTGACTGAAGCAAACAGCTTCTTCTCACCTACTCACAATACACTCGGTATGGAGGGAGGACAAGTTAAAGAAAAATATCACTTTGTGACTCTACTAGAAATACTAGTGTGGATAACTACATCGCATGCGAACCCACGCGGAATTGACAGGACTACCACCAACTTGGATGGAGCCTCCACTTAACCCCCGCAGCTGCGGACAGCGCAACAACGGGTACAACAATAACAAAAAAATAAGTAGCCGTATCCCGGCCGTTCCGCAACAAACGGAACTCTTAAGGCAGCCTAACTGAAGGGAAAAACCCTGTAGGCCAAACAAAACAAGTATACACAACAACAACGTGTTTAGCTTTAGCAAACAATAACAGTAGGCTATAAAGTCACACAACACTGCAACCCACAGGGACGCAAGGCGCCTGCACCGAAGTGTACGGGTTACCAAAGCAGTGAGTGTGGAAAAAACTACTAGCGAAAACCAAGCAGTCCGCATTAACAGTATATATATATCTCAAAAGATACGATACCATTCACCTACCGTACAGGTCTCATGAGGCGAGAGAGGCAAAGAGGCGGAGCCGCCCTCACCGGGCATAATTTATACGGTGAGACCGCCTCCCCGGGTCATGTGGGCATGACATTTTTGATATATTGGTCTCGAGAAGAGGAAGATGAGGGCATCATTCGTTGTTATGACCGTAGTGACGGTCAGAGTGAGGTCGATATAGATCAGGCGTTGTTAGACGTTGATCAAAATAACAATGCTTCTACACTCTTAATTGTATAGACTTCTTCTGAATTAACCCATTCTGGGCGGGAACCCCTTTTGGTGTTAGCATTATGTTATGCTTTAGCTATTTAAAAATAGCAGATCTACAAGCTATGAGCTTGTAGGTCTGCTATTTTTGAAAAATCGAAGAACCACTGACATAGAAACATAGCTTTTTCAGAAAACTGTCAGGATGTAGAAGACATTTTTAGAATCTGATCTCAGGTCAAAATGGGTTAAGTAATGCATGATGTTTAACAATAATTGAACTCCTGAGAGCGTAAAATGAAACTACTCTCATAACTTAAAATACAAATTTTGTATGCTCTCTGATTTAGAAATAAATAAATGAATACTGAGTTCACTGTGTTGTTTTGTTTACAGTGACATCTGCTGGCAAATTGTTATGTCATATTGGGGATTTGTGGACTCTTACCTCACAGTCCACAGGAACATCAGAGCATTTATTTGAGCCA
The DNA here is from genome assembly GCF_951216825.1 of Electrona antarctica. NCBI lineage: Eukaryota > Metazoa > Chordata > Actinopteri > Myctophiformes > Myctophidae > Electrona > Electrona antarctica. The sequence continues at coordinate 4,883,423 of NC_136809.1, read as the reverse complement.
CAAAACCCCAGACCGCAGAAAATCTACTGAATATTAAAAATAATAATAATAATAGCGAAATTTGCTAAAAAGAAGGGTTACAAAACTTTGTTTGTGCCAACTGCTGTGGACATTTTAAATAAGAAAATGTTTAAATAGTCTAATCGCCACTGCTCATGATCACTGTTGCTGTGTTAATGTGAAAGCATTTTATATAGTATTTTAATGAACCTGTGTATTTTTTATTTACTGCCGGTGTGCCAAAGACGAATTTCCATTTTATGTCAATTTAATGGACAATAAAGTTTTCTTTATCTTTTATCTTTATCTTTATAATTTTACAAGGCCATGATCCATTTAAAGCTGACAAGATCATATTGTTCGATATTGAAAATATATTTAAAAAATACATGATTGTATACCAAAGCAGCTGTGCAGCTATGCTCTGCTTTCATCGACCATTATTTATACTGTATCTCTGAGTGCTTCACTGACCCATAACCCATATGTACAGTTATAAACTGACCCATAACCCATATGTACAGTTATAAACTGACCCATAACCCATATGTACAGTTATAAACTGACCCATAACCCATATGTACAGTTATAAACTGACCCATAACCCATATGTACAGTTATAAACTGACCCATAACCCATATGTACAGTTATAAACTGACCCATAACCCATATGTACAGTTATAAACTGACCCATAACCCATATGTACAGTTATAAACTGACCCATAACCCATATGTACAGTTATAAACTGACCCATAACCCATATGTACAGTTATAAACTGACCCATAACCCATATGTACAGTTATAAACTGACCCATAACCCATATGTACAGTTATAAACTGACCCATAACCCATATGTACAGTTATAAACTGACCCATAACCCATATGTACAGTTATAAACTGACCCATAACCCATATGTACAGTTATAAACTGACCCATAACCCATATGTACAGTTACTAGAATTTCGCGGGCCTTCGGCCCGCTCATCCTAACGCGATGCGTCGCAAATGGGAAGAAGGCAATGGCAACCCATGATGTTTTCATGTATGCATTTGCTTGGAAAGCGCAAAGTTGCCAAGCTGGCTGAGTGGCCCTGTTTGGTTTTGTGTATGTGCGTATGAAAGCGAGCATGGCAAGGCGCAGGAACAGTATACTGTACTGTACTGTACTGTAAGTCTTTGTACTGTACTGTAGTCATGTGTACTGTACTGTACTGTTCTCTGTACTGTTGTGTTAGTGTTTTTTTATTATTATTATTATTACATGGATTAATATTCTGATGTACTGTACTGTACTGTTCTCTGTACTGTTGATATTATAGTTAGTAGTGTTGTGTTATTATTTGTTATTATTATTATTATGATTATTACATGGATTAATATTCTGATGTGAGCTTTCTTTCTGTACTGTACTGTACTCATGTGTACTGTAGTGTTCGCTGTATTGTTGATATTATTGTTGTTATTAGTGTAGTGTTGTGATTTATTATTATTATTATGATTGAAAGAGCATGGCAAGGCGCAGGAACAGTATACTGTACTGTACTGTACTCATGTGTACTGTACTGTTCTCTGTACTGTTATTAGTGTTGTGTGCTTATTTATTGTTATTATTATTATTACATGGATTAATATTCTGATGTACTGTACTGTTCTCTGTACTGTTGATATTATAGTTATTAGTGTTGTGTTATTATGTTTTATTATTATTATTATTATTACATGGATTAATATTCTGATGTGAGCTTTCTTGCTGTACTGTACTCATGTGTACTGTACTGTTCTGTACTGTTGTTATGATTAGTGTAGTGTTCTAATTGTGTATTATTATTATTATTATTAGCGTTGTGTGGCGTGTGTGTGTGTGTGTGTGTGTGTGCCATTTCAGCTGCATCGCGAGGCGATCCAACCCCCCCCCCCCCCCCCCCCGCGCACGCACGCACGCACACACCACACACACACACGTGTCTGCAGTGACACTGCGTTGTACACCGCTGTTCTATTTCATCCTTACTGAGTGCCAGAGGCAGTGCTTAACACTGGACGCCAATCATCCAGTGTTAAGCAGTCATCCAGGATTCATAGAACCATAGTTACATACGTGACTTACGTTTTGTGTTGCAGCGCGTTGTTGCAGCGTGTGCGTGTAGTGTTGTTGTTGTTATCCATATATGCGCCTCGGTTCGTCCCGATTGTACCACGCCAGGTGTCGACGCGGTCGTGTTTGCATGATTGTAACTGTGTATGTAATCGCGGCGCTCTCCATCCAAGTTAGAATCAGTGTAGAACCTGTGTTGTTGTTCTTCGTCTTCTTCTACTTTTGGTTTCCGGCAGGCTGTACACTGTGTGTGTGTGTGTGTGTGTGTGTGTGTGTGTGTGTGTGTGTGTGTGTGTGTGTGTGTGTGTGTGTGTGTGTGTGTGTGTGTGTGTGTGCGTGTGTGTGTGTGTACCGTGTAACTTCCGGTAGTGTTTCCGGAAGTGTGAAAGGTAACACGAAACACACGTGGGTCACGTGGTGGGGTTTTGAGCCATTGGGAAGGGGTGATGTAGTGTTGCCAGGTCCACGTATTGTAAGCGAGTGGTAGTGTGTGAAAGGATAGGCTGTAGGCTGTAGGAAGTCA
>NC_136809.1:4866099-4880598 GCF_951216825.1 Electrona antarctica | reverse complement strand
GAGTTGCGTGTCAGTCGTACACTGAGAAGCGCAGAGTGCTTATCTGATAAAGCACTTGGTTTCCATTTGGTTTCCCAGATCAGTTATGATGATAAGCCCTTATCATAACTGAGATCTGGGAAACCAAATGGACCCATTATAAGCACTCAGGGTTTTACTGTGTGTGTGTGTGTGTGTGTGTGTGTGTGTGTGTGTGTGTGTGTGTGTGTGTGTGTGTGTGTGTGTGTGTGTGTGTGTGTGTGTGTGTGTGTGTGTGTGTGTGTGTGTGTGTGTGTGTGTGTGTGTCACACACACACACACACATCCTGTCAGTCTGAGACTTTTCATAGAGGCAGTGATTGAGCAACAGTAGGCCCATATATGACGCACACCAACTGTCGGGTTCAGTGCGTTCGGTGCGTGCGTGCGTGTGTGCGTGCGTGCGTGCGTGCGTGCGTGCGTGCGTGCGAGTGTGTTCATGCATGCTGTGTGGCTGTGTGTTTGCTTGTATAATTATGTGTGAGTCCGTGCACAATAAATGAGTGGGACTCAGCCGTCCCCTTTTTCTTTATTTTTTTAATTACGATTACGAATCATTAATCAGTAACATCAAATGCTGACATAAGAGGTTACATTACTTAAAATACAAATTCTTTAAAATAAACATCCCAGCAAACACGGTCAGGACCTGGACGAATTAGTGACGTCTTTATTGGGTCCAGATCAAGTCAAACCAAGACTAGTCAGATCTGGTCCAGAATATCACCTGATTTCAACCAACATACATTCTGTCTCTGTAAGACGGACGTCCCTGGATGAATCACAGAGAGTCTGATCGAGGCTCCACAGAAAGGTCCCTGCTAATCCCAATTATATAAATGGTGTCTAAAAACATTAGTGTTTTATTGTTGGTGAGAAGGCAGCTGAAAAGAGCAATAAGGGCCTTTCTCTGCCCCACCTCTCTCCCGGTGTTTTAGGATCCAAGATGGCCGCAGCACCAGGAGGGGGTGGCCTTACTGGGCTGCGTTCACAAATTCAAGACACCTGTCTTGCGTTTGTCTTGTGTCTGTGTTTAATGGCCACTCCAATGCATTTCCAATGGAACCCCATATGGGTTTGACCAAACATTTTGTTTGATGGGGGGAGGGGGGGGGGGGGCAGAACACATCCATCAAAGCTGTGTTCAGACACAAGTCAGGTGTCAGACACAAGGCAAGTGTCTTGAATGCAGCCCAGTAAGGTCATATGTCGCGCTAAGCTTCTCCCTACTTCCTCTACTCTACTTCTGACAGCAGCAGCATAGCTAGCCAATAAGAGGGTTCGCGGCCAATCAGAGGCAGGCGGGCCGCGCGGGGCGTCACCAAGGGCGGGTCTCTGTCTAGCCTCGGACGTAGAAAGAAATCACGCCGCCCGGTCACCTCTGCCCCACCCCCTCCTGGTGCTGCGTCCATCTTGGATCCTAAAACACAGGGAGAGAGGTGGGGCAGAGAAAGGCTCTTATTGTGTGTAAAGCAGCAACAATGCGCTAGATTGACTGTCACTCTGAGGGGGGAGTAGGCGACCGGAAATAGGCCAATAAAACGGCATAAAACTGCCCCAAAACGGCCCAAAACAGCAACATATTGTGCATGTGAAGGGGGGCCCTTCGAGCTTCAGTGCCCAGGGGCCCTCAGAGGTGTTTATCCAGCCCTGTCATAACATCATCATGACGTCATTTGGCTTGCTGGGATATTTGTTGACAAATATTATTTTCCAATCCTCTCCTGTAACTCAACGTAATACTGTGTGTGCACATAATGGTTAATTCCAAAGGTGATCCATCTTATTATGTAATGCTCACGTGCTCAATATGTACAGCATCATAACTATTATTACATCATGGATTACATTATGGTTATGGTTGGTTGTGTACGTGTACGTACATAACAGGCTTCTGTTCAAACATCAGGATTTACCCCACGCACCAACACCAGGGACTGTTCACTCTGTTGCTCTGTTGATATCCACACATCACCAGGGACTGTTCACCAACACCAGGGACTGTTCACCAACACCAGGGACTGTTCACTCTGTTGCTCTGTTGATATCCACACATCACCAGGGACTGTTCACCAACACCAGGGACTGTTCACTCTGTTGCTCTGTTGATATCCACACATCACCAGGGACTGTTCACCAACACCAGGGACTGTTCACTCTGTTGCTCTGTTGATATCCACACATCACCAGGGACTGTTCACCAACACCAGGGACTGTTCACTCTGTTGCTCTGTTGATATCCACACATCGGGAGTAAATAGGCAAGATTTTTCAAGAGCTTTTTTCCCCCCCCCAAGCCATTTGTGATCTCAAAGTGGGGTCCGGGGACCCCCAGGAGTCCACGAGGGAGTTCCAGGGGGTCCCCAGCTAAATGATAATTATGAACCAAATGGACCCTAATGGGTCTCTAACTCTGAGAGTGTACAAATGGAAGCTCATAGCGCGGCACCGAGTGCCGCGCTACGAGCTTGTAGGTCTGCTATTTTTGAAAAATCGTGAAAATGTGGCGCAAATCTTTGAATATATATTCTTTCAGAGCGAACGTTTTAAACTCAAATGTTTGCCTCATGGGTGGTCCCTGGATTGGAACAACATATTTTCCGATGGGGGTTCACAGCCAAATAAAGATAATTCTGGTGGGTTGAGCACCATGCACTGACATAGAAACAGAGGTTTTTTCAGAAAACTGTCATGATTTAGAAGACATTTGTAGAATCGTCCTCAGGTCTAAATGGGTTAAACCCAAACCGTCAGTTCCTTGTGTTCCCTGACTTCCCTGCTAGTCTAGACTAGTTGTATATATAATATATATATAGTATAGGTGTTGTGTACGGTGTTGTGTTCCAGTCCTGTTCACCATGTGTGTTCCTAGAGAGTAGAGAATGAATCAGTGGGTTTCCGAGGCTAGTGTTAAATTGACCTGCTCTGCTCCTGCCTGTCTGCTCTGCGAGTCGCACCGTGACAGCAGATGAGATAACTCAGTTATTTACAGTGTTATGTTCCAGTCCTGTTCACCATGTGTGTTCCTAGAGAATGAATCAGTGTTAAATTTAAACGTCTGGGTTTCCGAGGCTAGTGTTAAATTGACCTGCTCTGCTCCTGCCTGTCTGCTCTGCGCGTCGCACCGCGACAGCAGATGAGTCATTCCACGAAACCGGTACGATTTGCAGTCCCTCTTACCTTTTTAAGGTGTATTTTATCGATTGAGTCACCAAAATTTATTTTTAAAAGCTCTTTTAATCAATTTAAATGTTCCCTTTAATATTGTGTAAAAATGACATGGACTTTATTCTTCATATCAGAAATTATCTTGTTTTCTTTCAGTAGACACACCCCCTATTTTGTCAATTTTTTTCATGTCCCCAATGGCCTTCGATGAAAGTGGACTTGAGATATGACTATTAAAAATGTGCAAAAATCCATAAATTATGCCATTCACATATAAATCTATCGGTGCTTTATTGCTGGTCATTTTTAGTTTTTGAATAAATAGATGATTAATCATTAAAATAGCATTATATTGCTCTGTCCCCCAATCGCACTCAACCCCGTTACACAAGCAACAGGAAGTCTTCTGAATAACATGCTACAGAAAGAGGCAATCTCACACCTTATTTTACAATGTTTTAGAGTAATTTATACTCTCACATGTGGTCGTAAAGCATAACAGCTCAACTCCGTTACATGGAATAAAGATAGAAAACAATTATTTGTGAAATGTATGTTTGTTATTTCAACAATATATCTGATTTTTTTAATCCAATGCATGCCATGCTGTCTCCTCTTAATCACCAAAGGTAGTGTAGTGGCCATCTTCAGTAAAAATCACAACGGGGTTGATACAACCCCGTTATAATTTTCAACCCCGTTATAATATTATTCCATATAAAAATACTGTATATAAAAATGTATTGAATGCCTGAGATGGGAAATTATGTTTTTCTGATAGCTAAAGATGCCCTTAATATTGTGGGGTATTCAGAAAAGTAAAACCTTTCGGTCCAATTTTCCAAAAAAGAAATTTGCTCCTATGCCACCAAAATGTAACCTGACTCCGCCAGATCAGCAGCAGCTTCTAGCAGCTTCTAGCAGCAGCTTCTAGCTTCTAGCTGCTGCTGATTGGCCAGGCCGTTTTGTGGCCGGGCATCAAGTCTGCCTGAGAGTTCCCAGATGGGAGCAGGAGGGGGGAACCCAGTGTCCTCTCTGCTGCCCCATCTGGCGGAGTCAGGTTAACCAAAATGTGGAACGTGCACACAAAATGAGTGGGACTCAGCCATCCCCTTTTTCTTTCTTTTTTTGAGTGGTGTAAACCACTCCTACAACTGGCTTTTGTGTGCAGAAAAAAATGAGCATGGTTGCTATGTTCAAAATAATTTCTGACGTAATTAAATCACACCCGGGTGAACTGGATGACCGTAGCAACCATGGTCATTTTCTCTGCACAGAAAAAGCCAGTTGTGAAATCACATCCGGGTGTGATTTCATTACGTCAGATCAGAGCTGATCAGGCTACATAATACCTTACCTTATTTCATTACGTCAGACATTACGTCAGACCACAGCTGATCATGCTATATAAAACCTTACACCACTCAGTTCACACGGGTGTGATTTTTATTTAATTAAGATCACTCATTAATCAGTAACATCAAATGCTAGACAGAAGAGGTTACATTACTTATAATACTCCTATAGACAGCTATGTGTGTGGCTGTGTCCCTGGGTCTGTCCCTGTGTCCGAGCACCAAGTGTCACGGTTGCACAGCCTAACACTAATCGCTCCTATGCCACCAAAATGTGGAACACCCTACCAACAGTCATTAAGACATGCGAATCCCTTGACTCCTTCAAAACCGCTCTCAAAGGGCAGCCGGACGGCCGCAATTCGAAACTGGCATTTCGTAGGAGTACCTATAGTAGGAGCACTTAGCTTTTTGTTTCCTCGTTCCCATTCCTCCTCCTGCGTTTATTTTACATTTCTGTCGTTCAACTTGACAGGCAGGCAATTAATCCTTCACCTGCTGCCCTGCCTCCAGCGAGGAGTCCCAGTGGAGTTCCTGACTCCATGGCTCCCCTTAAACCATTCTGGGCGGGAACCCCTTTTATACTTTAGCTATTGAAAAATAGCAGATCTACAAGCTCATAGCACGGCACTGAGTGCCGCGCTACGAGCTTGTAGATCTGCTATTTTTGAAAAATCTTGAAAATGTGGTGCAAACCTTTGAATATATATTCTTTCAGAGCGAACATTTTTAATTAAAACTTTGTTTTTCAGAAAACTGTCGTGATTTAGAAGACATTTTTGTAGAATCGAGTCGAAATGGTTTAAGAGAGACAGCTTTATGCCTGCCAGGTAGAAGACTTCAGTTTATAAATATCCAGTCTAACTAGACACCTCCCGAATGATTCAAGTTCTTCTCCCACTATATCAGGTTAAATATAGATTGTAGGAGTTTTGACGTCAGGCTGACACACATGCCAATGTACAGTACGTACGTGACATGCGTGCATACTGCCCGCACACACACACACACACACACACACACACACACACACACACACACACACACACACACACACACACACACACACACACACACACACACACACACACACACAAATATACACACATGCACAGCACGGGCGCGCATACACATTTTTCATTCACACATTTACAATACACGCTGCAACTATTCTTGCCCACGGCCCTAGCTGTGAATGATGATGTCATTTCGGGAATAAGGGACCGTCTCAAGCCACATGGGTGTTATTATTATGGGATGGCTGAATGACACAGTCAATGGGGGGAAGTGCTAATATGGGAAAGAGAGGAGAGGCAATGTAAGGAGAAACACACACACACACACACACACACACACACACACACACACACACACACACACACACACACACACACACACACACACACTACACTACACTACACAACCTTCCATAACCCATTTTGACCTGAGATCAGATTCTAAAAATGTCTTCTACATCCTGACAGTTTTCGTTCTTCGACTTTTCAAAAATAGCAGACCTACAAGCTCGTAGCGCGCCACTCGGTGGCGCGCTATGAGCTTGTAGATCTGATATTTTTCAATAGCTAAAGCATGACATAAAGCACCAAAAGGGGTTCCCGCCCAAAATGGGATAATCAACTCCCCTAGCTGCTCCTCCTGTCTGCTGCCTCGAGTGGTTCATGGTTACTAATTCAACTCCCCTAGCTGCTCCTCCTGTCTGCTGCCTCGAGTGGTTCATGGTTACTAATTCAACTCCCCTAGCTGCTCCTCCTGTCTGCTGCCTCGAGTGGTTCATGGTTACTAATTCAACGCTACAAGGACAAACATCCGCCTGTAATGCATTACAGTGCAATGATTCTCAACCCTTTTCTTTTCAAGGCCTCCCACGTTCGGTGTGTATGCTTTAGGACACACACACGGACGCCCATTTCATACCACTTATTGCATGTCTTTGGGATCGCAATCCACACAGTGTTAACTCTTGAGAGACAGCTGTATGACTATGTGTATACACAAATTCAACCAAAGTTGGTTTAATTTGGTAAATGGTAAATGGTGCATTTATATAGCGCCTTCATCCAAGGCGCTTTACATAGATTGTGCATTACATTCACCCATTCACACACACATTCATACACCGATGGCGGCGGAAACCATGCAAGGCACCAACCAGCACATCGGGAGCAATTAGGGGTTCAGTGTCTTGCTCAAGGACACTTCGACACCAACTCTGGGGGAGCCCGGGTTCGAACTGGCAACCTTACGGTTACCATCCAGCCACCATCCAACCACTCTACCCCTGAGCCACTGCCCCATAATTTGAGTTACAGATCCTAAGAAGGGTCCATTTGGTTTTGGACCCATGGTGGTCGTCCTCGGACGCAACATTGAGAATCAGTGTCCACTAGCACAGGGGTTCTCAACGTTTTTGGCCGGGGACCCCCAGAAATGCTTTGGCAATGTCTCGGGACCCCCGCCCCGCCCCCTCCCGACCCCCAATAAAAATTGACTGCTACAATTTAGCTATTGAAAAATAGCAGATCTACAAGCTCATAGCGCGCCACCGAGTGGCGCGCTACGAGCTTGTAGGTCTGCTATTTTTGAAAAATCGTGAAATTAAAAAAAAAATCTTTTTTTTTTTTTTTTTTTTTTTGGAAAATAATTTGGGGACCCCCTAAAATAATTTGGCGACCCCCCGAGGGGTCGCGACCCACGGGTTGAGAACCCCTGCACTAGCAGTTAGCCAGCGATATAGTGCCTGCCAACGTTCTGGTTAAAAGTAACACACACACAAAGGATATCATGAAAATATGCCATTGGTGCACAGTAACATCCTCACTAGATAATTTCTCTATTAGTTGTGTAATCAGAAGGGTCTCTACCAGTGGTTTTTGACTTTAGATTCTTTTTTTTCATAAATCAGTGCTTGAACAACCTTTACGTCTGTGTGTTGTTTCGAAAATATTGAACCAATGGAAAGTAAAGAAAATAAATGCTTTGGACAAAACCAGCTCTTAACTCCATTGGACCCTCAAATTGTCTGCTAAAACAGCTAACTAACTCCACCACCTCTCCCCTCTCATGCAAGTAATTGACAATATCTAAAGTCACAACATCAACTTTGATGAGGCAGTAATGCTTTGTTTTCAAAATATAATGTTTTCTCAATTTCCTGAAAAATGGAATGTTCATTTCCTGAAAAATGAACATTTTTTAGGTGGTTTCTCCCCGACAGCAGAGCTAGGTTGATATTAATATAAAACATGAACAATAATTCCTGAAAGGGCATTCATAGTTTCTTCTATCTACTTTCTGACAGTAACTGCTCTAAGTGATAACATGTCAACAGTAAGTGGTCTTAATATAACGCCCAACCATTTCTTGTAAGAAGCAAACCACAATGACAGTGTGGTATATTCCATTACATTGTGGAAGTGCTTTTTGAATATTAACAGTCCTAGGAAAGGGAACGGAGCTAAATAATTTAATGATGCATTTCCATATGAAAGGAAGTGCTTTATTATTGATGCAGATTTCAGGAAATATTGTTCATTTATTATATTATTAACCTATATCTGCTGTCAGGAGTTACTATGACAGACAGACAGACAGACAGACAGACAGGCAGGCAGGCAGGCAGGCAGGCAGGCAGGCAGGCAGGCAGACAGACAGACAGACAGACAGACAGACAGACAGACAGACAGACAGACAGACAGACAGACAGACAGACAGACAGACAGACATTTTTGAGTGTTGCAACCACTCCAAGGAACAGCAATGTCTGTGTTAACCTACTGTATGTGACATGTGTTAACCTTTGTGTGTGACTATGAGTACCAGTAGGGGCAAAAGTGGCGCTGTTGTGCCAGAAACAGAGAGAGAGATAGTGCTGCACTGTTGCCTGCTAATGAGAGAGAGAGAGAGAGAGAGAGAGAGGGAGAGAGAGAGAGGGGGGAGGGGGGGGGGTGGGGAGTTGCACCACTCAGTTCACACGGGTGTGATATGCCCAGCTTTGTGTGTCTGTGTGTTTGTACCACGAAATGTGATGATTTGATTGGCTGATTTGATTGGATTTTTAACATTAATCAGAGTTCTATATGGCCAATGGGACACTAAGCCTGCTCCAGTGTTAATTGTGTTGACTAAGACATATATACATATATACATATATGTATAGTTTATATGTATAGTGTCATTATATTATGTTCTAGTTACGTTCTTAGCCTCCGCATGTTTCTTGATAAATGCATTTTATATATGTGATGAATTCCCATGCTTTTTTGCTCTTGCTTAATGTAAATCGCTCTGGATTAAGAGCGTCTGCTAAATGCCTAAATTGTAAATTGTAAATTGTAAGACTAAATACTAAAGGTTAAGACTATAGATTAAAGGTTAAGACTAAGACTGAATCAAAATATTGTGAAAACTTTACACTGGCCCGCTCTCTCCTCTCCCCCACTGCCCCATGACTAGAGACTGCAAACACAACTACAGAATATAATGACATGAGTCATTTCTTGTTTATTCCTGTATTACTGTTTGTCCATCATCTGAGTGGATGTGCATGCACTGTCACCTCTGTATTACTGTTTGTCCATCATCTGAGTGGATGTGCATGCACTGTCACCTCTGTATTACTGTTTGTCCATCATCTGAGTGGATGTGCATGCACTGTCACCTCTGGCAGGCTATTGAAACTTGGGGAGGAATGTCTGGAGCTCTCTGGTGGTGGTAGCTCGTGGCTAATAAGCCAGAGTAATATCACACAACACTGTAATCCGCCGGCAGGCAATGTTTTTTTTGCCAACGGCTGATTCGGTCTGGCTTATTAGCCAGACTACTCTGGTGGAGCATATACTGTACATGACTGCAGTTACAGGATTGTTATGTAACCCATTTTGGACTGATACTCTAAATACTAATAGTTTTCTGAAAAACCTATGTTTCTATGTCAGTTGTGCTCAACCTTTTTCATGTCAAGGACCCCCAGAATTATCTCTATTGGGCCACGGACCCCCATCTCAAAATATGTTGTTCCAGGGACCCCCTAGAAGAATAAAATGTTCGCTCTGAAATATATATTCAATGATTTGCACCACATTTTCACAACTTTTCAAAAATAGCAGACCTACAAGCTCGTAGCGCGCCACTCGGTGGCGCGCTATGAGCTTGTAGATCTGCTATTTTTCAATAGCTAAAGTATAACGTGGTTCCCGCCCCAAAATGGATTAACATAATGAACATAATGCGTGTTTAAATGTCTCTGTATAAGAGACCTTTATGGCCCTATCTTGGGCGCGCCTTAATCCCAAAACGTCTTTCTTTGCCATATTTTACTATCTTGAAAAACATTTTAAAATAGTTCCAACTATCTGGTCTACATCAACACGTTGTGAGCTTGTAGATCGGCTATTTGAACTATTTAAAAATGGTAAATAAGTTTTAGGGATAAGAGTTAAGTGGTGGCGCAAGATATAAGTCAAGTATATTCTCTCTCCTTCCTGTTATTTGTGGATGACTAACTTCCCATTTCTTCACCTCACTCCCAACCTTCCGCCGTAGTCTGAAAACCCACCTTTTCAGACTCCATCATGGCCCATAGCACTTGCCCTAGCCCCTTAGGTAGCACTTTACGTAGACTTAGATGGCATTTTATACAGACTTATAGCATGTTACGTAGACAGCACTAGAATTGCATTTTAAGTAGTCATACAGTAGCACTTTATAGTATATATGTATAGTTTATATGTATAGTTTCATTATATAGATACTCCACTGTTACGTTCTTAGCTTACGCATGTTTCATGATAACTACTTGTTATATGTGATGTATTGCCATGCTTTTTGTTCTTGCTTAATGCAAATCGCTCTGGATTAAGAGCATCTGCTAAATGCCTAAATTGTAAATTGTTCACCGTTAGGTGCTTGATTCTACCTAACTGGAAAGCAAACAAACAAAACGGTCTCTTTATGCCCTCAGTCACACTCACACAGAAATGACAGGAAATAACTTCTCATGCACGAAATTTTATTTCAGCCATATTTTAAAAAGAAAAGAAAAGAAAGAAATAAGAAAGAAAAGGAAGAAAAAAATAATAATGATGTCAGTGAATGTTAAAACAAGGCATACAACAGAGGCATGAATGTAGTATGGATGTTTTTTTGGGGAACATAATCGGTTTTGGGACTGTCGGATGGTCGTTGTCCTCCTGACTGTCGGATGGTCGTTGTCCTCCTGACTGTCGGTTGGTCATTGTCCTCCTGATTATAGGCCTTGTGGCTGCATGCGCATCTGAAAAGTGGGATTATTTAGAAGTAACAGCCCAGGTCCCAAACTCAAACTCAAGACTTCTTGGTCCCAGCTATAGGGACCACGACGAGGTCCCTAGTGCAGGAGAACCAGATCCAAGTCTTAAGTTTAAGCCCAGACCAAGGCTCTTGTTCTATATCTCCCGCTGATTGGTGTAGAAATGGCCTTTTTAGTGGTAGATACGCCTGATGGACTGGATCTTAGGGGTCTGGCAGTGAGAACCCCAGTTCCTCCAGTGCTGGTAGTCTCCGCTGTGTCTCTCACACTCCATGATGTACTGCTGGCCCCTGTAGCCGGGGTACTCGTAGCACACGAAGCTACAGAGAGAGAGAGAGAGTACAGAAGTATTCAAATATGTGTCATAATTCTTCAGAATTTCCTGTACCGCGTTGTGAGTTTTGTAGATCGGCTATTTTTGGCAAAGAGAAATTGGTGCAGTAAGTACAGTGCCAACCCAGGTCCAGTCTAGAGGGTTTTTGGTGGAAAAAGTACTAATTTCTTTTTTACTAGTAAAACTATCAATACTGAAATATAGAAATACTTTGTTACAAGTAAAGGTATTGGTATCGCGATGCGACGCATTGTATTCTCAAATGGCCAAAATGTAAAGTGTATATATAGGGCTGGAGTGGTTTACTTTCCCGACTTGTGTTTTATTTGTTTTATCGACCGATTTTACAAGGTTTTCCGCTGGACACAAAAGTAACTGATGCTCACTTCCTAGAGCTTCTGGGTAACAATTAAATCCTATGGAGAGTCACGGCAGAGAGCGGTACGTCGCTCTGTTCTTCTTCCTCGTTTTGGATGGCGGACGGCGGTGAATTATGTCTCGACATTATCAAGAAACAATCGCACTATTTTAAGGCCGGGCGGGGTAATTCTTCAAAGGCTATAGTGTAAAAACTGCGTCGGGGAAAGCGAAGTTTCTGATCGAAATATGGCGATAAATAAAGTGAGGGGTTCTCTACTTACGCGCCACACTGCACGTGCATGGAGCCCACCTCGGGCATGCACCAGCCCATGGCCTGCAGGGAGGGGTAGTCGTCACACAGCTCGGTGCAACGGCCCAAGAAGTTCTCCTTCTCGTAGATGGTCATACGGCTGCTCTGGTGAGACTGAGGGGAGGACGTGGATAAAAGAGGATGAGAGAGTGCATGTGTTATGTATACATACAGTATGTGTGACAGTGTTGCGTCATCATGCCACAAAGAGCTGATCTACACGCGTAAGAACGCCCTGTGTGTCGCAAAGGGTTGTTTATATATAGCTTGTTGTAGGAGTGGAATTTTAATTATAGCCAGAGTTAATGTCACAGCTTTTCATGAATGGACATGCTCAGTGAAAGGAGCATGTTCACGCATTAATTTCACTCACTCACTCACTCACTCACTCACTCACTCACTCACTCACTCACTCATATTTTCTTACTCTCCATACTTTTCCTATAAGCATTCTTTCTCTCACTGACTCACAAGTCACAACCATCATCACAAGAGATGGGTCTCTCTCTCTCTCTCTCTCTCTCTCTCTCTGTCTCTCTCTCTCTCTGTCTCTCTCTCTCTCTTCTCTCTCTCTCTCTCTCTCTGTCTCTCTCTCTCTCTCTGTCTCTCTCTCTCTCTCTCTCTCTCTCTCTCTGTCTCTCTCTCTCTCTCTCTCTCTCTCTCTCTCTCTATCTCTCTCTCTACTCACGGCGCAGTAGATGGGGCGGAAGGACATGAACCTCTCCACATGGTAGGACAGGTTTCCGCAGTAGGCGTCCCAGTGAGGGTACTCTCCCCTCTCCAGGATGAACTGCTGTCCCTGGAAGTCATGGTGCTCGTAGCCCACCCAACTGGACAGGAGGACAGACAGAGGGACAGGACAGAGGGACAGAGGGACGAAAGCAAAGACCACAGGGGTCGTCAACATGTCGTACAGTACACAGACTTAATGTGTCCGTCGGCAAATTTAACATTTTCTTTTTTTTAACCATTATTTAAAACTTTAGCTGTTGAACAATTGCAGATCTACAAGCTCATAACGCGGCACCGAGTGCCGCACTATGAGCTTGTAGATCTGCCATTTTTGAAGAATTGTGAAAATGTGCACCCGTTTCGAATGGGATCAGTGTATTGAAACGGGGAAAATCAGGTGCAATCAGGCCTTTCAATAGACTGAGTAGACGTCTACCCGTCTACTCAGGTGCTCAGTAGGTTGATTCCTTCCGATTGTGTCGGTTGATCTGTGCAGTTTAATGCATCGCATGCAGCTACTGGAGCGGTGCCGTGTCGTTAGTCAGAAGGTTCCTTGTTCCGAAATTACTATCCCTATCTCTAATCCTAACCTAAACATAACCGCAAGCACGGGAGCAGTGCATCTCTAATCCTAACCTAAACATAACCGCAAGCACGGGAGCAGTGCATGTTCGATGTTACGGCTGCATTGAAAGGAATGATCACCTACTGAGCTCCAGTAGCTGCATGCGATGCATTAAACTGCACAGATCAACCGACACAATCGGAAGGAATCAACCTACTGAGCACCTGAGTAGACGGGTAGACGTCTACTCAGTCTATTGAAAGGCCTGATTGCACCTGATTTTCCCCGTTTCAATACACTGATCCCATTCGAAGCGGGAGAAATGTGCGCAAATCTTGAAATATATATTCTTTCACTGCGAACATTTTTAACTCGTATATCTTTGCTTCTGGGGAGTCCCTGATCCCTGGTACATTTTCAGAGGGGGGTCGGCGGCCAAATACAAATCTTTTCTGGGGTCCTTGACGTGAAATAGTTTGAGAACCATGGATTTTGATGACATTTGTAGAATCTGGTCTCAGGTCTCAATGAGTTAACACCCCTTTGGTGTTAGCATTATGTTATGCTTTAGCTATTGAAAAATAGCAGATCTGCAAGCTCATAGCGCGCCACCGAGTGGCGCGCTATGAGCTTGCAGGTCTGCTATTTTTGAATAGAAACATAGCTTTTTCAGAAAACTGTCAGGATGTAGAAGACATTTTTAGAATCTGATCTCAGGTCAAAATGGGTTTTAAAAATCCGAATTCGCGCCCGGTGTGTGGAGACCTTAAGGCCTTCTGGCAGCGGTGGCCGAGCGGTGGCCGAACGGATAGCGGCGCGGTCTAGATACCGGAAGGTTCCCAGTTCGAATCAGCCGTCCGACACGTTAAAATTACCACCGCTGAAATGCCCTTGAACAAGGCATCAACCACTACGATGAAATGTGTTCTATGAGCAGGGCCTGGCTGGAAACAAGTTCTTGAGCTTAGCCCAGATACCCTGGGTAAATATAGATTTCATTTCATTTCATTTCATTTCATTTCATTTCATTTCTAAAATCCGGACCTACGTTTTCTAGAAAAACTATTTATTCATGGTTCTATTTATTGAAACATTACAAAAAACTTTATGCTAATATATACTGTACTGTCTGCACATAGCAACAAGAACCCCAAGAGGGGTTCCCGTCCTGAAGGGTAGAAAACACCAAACGGGGTTCCCGTCCTAAATAATCTGAACCAACCATTTAAAAAAAAAAAAACAATTTGGCAGGCGATTTCATGAAACATATCTGTTGACATACAAGTTAAACAAACTACATCAGACAAATTCCGAAGAGCTTATTCTGTATGTGGTTGCTTTCTCAAGATG
>NC_136809.1:4843599-4863599 GCF_951216825.1 Electrona antarctica | reverse complement strand
GCTGGTTGCACCACTCAAAAACATGGAACAAATGAAATAAAACTAAATATAGGGCCCATGAAAAGGCATTAATAGCAACATTAGGCCATTAAGTATCATCATTGGCATTTGGCTAATTCACAGGTTATAAATCCAACTTGTTGGGACATGTATTGGTTATACATGTATTACAATTCCTCTTGATTGGCAGTGGGTTAAATAAACAAGTTGGCAGGCTATAATAATCAAAACGTCCCCAATAGTACAGCGCTGGTGACACACATGTAATCCAGAAGATTCAGTGGTCCGGGGACCACCTGTGGTCCGGGGACCACCAGTGGTCCTTTAGGGGGTTCCAGGTGGTCCAAACCAAATGGTCCCTTATCTTTGACTCTTGACTTTGAGAGCATACAATCAATGTGACCGTGGTTTCATTTAAATGCTCTCAATAGTTACATTATTGATGAAGTCCACACAAGAGAACGTAGAAGAATTGTTATTTCTGATCATTCGTTTGCCTGCATGTTATCTCTCCTATAATCCATAACCAACATCAATACAGCATGTGGGGAAAACCTTGTCCAAATAATAACAAAATATCCTTTAGTCTTGGATGTAGAGAGGCCAAAATAATGTCATCATCATCCGTGATGGTCCGTGGCTGAATAAAATAATGGACCTTTATGAAATAAAAGGGTTGAAATTAAACCCACTGCAACAACAGATCCATATTTGTCCAGATCGATAATCAGTGAAATGGACCCCAGGTGGCCATGTATCACCCTGGCCTAGCTGTGTTCATCCTTACCTGTATCGCCTGTATACCTCCTCTCCCTTGCCCGCGCCAATCCTATTTACAGACTTTTGTTAGAATCTGGCGCTTCAGTTTTATATGGACGTCCACGCGGGCCTGCCAGGCGCGTGTCCATCGACCGGGTCACGCTTTTGGGGGTCGCGCGGCGCGCGTGTCCCCCCGTGCGTATAACAAATGATTGTTGAGCATAGAGGCCCAGTCAGTGTATACTGTACATCCCTGCTGCGCGCAGCCGCGGCCGGCAGCGCACTATTCAGACCGCGTATACGTGCCATGTTCTGTTGGCCCGTGCCGTGCGTGCATTCGTGTGTGTTCAATATTTGGGTGCGTCAAAGGGCTTGTGTGTGTGCGCGCGCGCCAGGCTGCAGTGTTAGGCGCACACACACACACACACACACACACACACACACACACCCTTTCACCTGCTGCCCTGTCTTTGTGTGTTTCCCCCTAATGTGTGTGTGTGTGTGTGTGTGTGTGTGTGTGTGTGTGTGTGTGTGTGTGTGTGTGTGTGTATGTGTGTGTATGGGGCCTGTCGACTCAGCAAACCATACACAACAGGCTGGGGACAGGCTGGGGACAGGGGGCGCGTGCACGGCCCGCGATGCATACATGGGAGTGACTGAATGAATGGATGAATGGGGGGCACCTCCCTGGGACCTCCACTGTTGTTTGGCCCTATTGGTATAGTGTAGGTCAGCACAGTGCTATAGCGTAACAATAGATGGGTCAGGGGCGATATGCAGAGAATGACATGGACTTTACACAGTGACATTTTGGAACAACCTTTCTGATTTTTTTTTAGGAAAGTGTCAAATATGTTCTATACTCATAATAGCCTATAGGCTAGGCTATAGGCCTATATATTTATATATACAAAACACATTCCAAAATGTTTCATGCATGGAGGTGGAATAAGTACTCATGTTTGTTACTTGTAAAAGTAAATAGTCAATAGTCAACACACTCCTTTTCCCCCTCACTGTATGTTTCTTTTCCATTTTTACCTCCTTTATGATGAATTCCTGTACTGTTCTTTGGCTATATAGAAGTGTCTATTTGTACGTCTCTAAATGTTATGATGAATTGAACAAGGTGGACCCTCTTGTAAACAAGTGTAATGCTTTATTGGGTCGTCCACTCACAGTTATTAACAGTCTTTGTATTGAGTTGTGCTTGAAATGTACTGTAATTCTGCAAACTGTTAATAAATATTTCAATCAATCAATCGATTCATGGAGGTATATAGCAGTTGAAATTACAGTGGTGGAAAAAGTGTATTACTTCAGTGAAAGTATATCAATATACTGCAATATAGAAATATACTAGTTAGTATAGTCGCAAATTCAAAAATGTACTTGAGTAAAAGTACAAAAGAATTGGTATCAAAATGTACTTAAAAGTATACCGAAAGTAAGTTATACTATCACTTTAATGTCTAAAAAATCATAAGTGTCTAAAAAATCTTTTGAAAATAGGCGTTCTATAATCTCACAATGCATCGCATTGCGTCGCATTGTAGATTGCAGCTTGTAGATCGTCTATTTTCAACGAAAATGTATTTTGGGCTGAAGTGGTTAATGTATGTTTTGTGATAATAGTCAAAATCTACAAAGTATAGGCTAACTAAAGCTGTCAAATAAATGTAGTGGAGTAGAAGTAAAAGTTTTGGAAATGCACGTACAGTAATTAATTAAATGTAGCCTACTTTCCACCACGGCTAAGCTATAGTTTCGGTCTGTGCAGATATAGTTGAAATCATGACATTCAAGTTTACAATTCACAAGATCTACTAGGCTATATTATATAGGCCTATTACATACTCATTTGGGGTGTGTTAGTGATCATATGTGTTAGAATTGAATCATTATGAGACTCACCCTCACATGTTTTATAGAGATTCCCTAAACGTAACCTCAGTTAAACTATGGCTAACCCTAAACTTATTTCCAACCGTATCCTCAGTAAAACCGTTGTTGTCCGGAGGAAACCTCATAACTCCCTTTTTGAGGTTTTTGATTTATTTTTGTCATAAATCAGTGCTATTGAACACCCTTTACGTCTGTGTGTTGTTTCGAAAATATTGAACCAATGGAAAGTAGTAAAAAGTGCTTTGGACAAAACCTCTTTACTCCATTGGACCCTCAAAATGTCTGCTAAAGCAGCTAACTCCACCACCTCTCCCCCTCTCATGGAAGTAATTGACAATATATAAAGTTACAACACCAAGTTTTTTTTTTCTTTAATAATTTTTATCCCACGATTTTGCAACCCAGTTTTTTCACCCAGTGCCAATTATCTAATGTACACTTCCTCTGCCAACCTGGGGGGGCAACGGACTGACCTCATGCCTCCTTCTATGCATGAGGAGGCCAAGCTGCTTCTTTTCACCTGACAGGGGGGAATTTCCCTGGCCGGACGTAGCGTGCGGAAGGAACACGTTATTCCGACCAGTTCCTTTCCCCTCCATCAGGTGCCCTGGCTGGCCAGGGGGAGGTAGTTTTAGAGACCAGGATTACTGCATGCTTTTGTGAGGGTACCTACCCTAGGGTACATGGGGAGAACATGTGGGGGTACCTACCCTAGGGGACACAGGGAGAACATGTGAGGGTACCTACCCTAGGGGACACAGGGAGAACATGTGCGGGTACCTACCCTATAGGGGACACGGGGAGAACATGTGAGGGTACATACCCTATAGGGGACACGGGGAGAACATGTGAGGGTACCTACCCTAGGGGACACAGGGAGAACATGTGAGGGTACCTACCCTAGGGGACACGGGGAGAACATGTGGGGGTACCTACCCTAGGGTACATGGGGAGAACATGTGGGGGTACCTACCCTAGGGGACACAGGGAGAACATGTGGGGGTACCTACCCTAGGGGACACGGGGAGAACATGCAAACTCCACACAGAAAGGCCCTTTCGCCAACCCCAATCGCCAAAAATATAAGGTTTTCTTTATTTCCTGAAAAAAATATATTTTTCCTTTCCTGAAACATGAACATTTTGTAGTTATGAGGTTTCCTCCCGACAGCAGAGATACAAGGATACAAGAACTGCGGGTCCGTGGAAAAAACATGGGGCCAAGCGTGTTTGTTTTGGGGTGGGTATTCCTAAAACATGGGACCAAGTGTGTTTGTTTTGGGGTGGGTATTCCTAAAACATGGGACCAAGTGTGTTTGTTTTGGGGTGAGTATTCCTAAAACATGGGGCCAAGCGTGTTTGTTTTGGGGTGGGTATTCCTAAAACATGGGGCCAAGCGTGTTTGTTTTGGGGTGGGTATTCCTAAAACATGGGGCCAAGCGTGTTTGTTTTGGGGTGAGTATTCCTAAAACATGGGGCCAAGCGTGTTTGTTTTGGGGTGAGTATTCCTAAAACATGGGGCCAAGCGTGTTTGTTTTGGGGTGAGTATTCCTAAAACATGGGGCCAAGCGTGTTTGTTTTGGGGTGGGTATTCCTAAAACATGGGGCCAAGCGTGTTTGTTTTGGGGTGGGTATTCCTAAAACATGGGGCCAAGCGTGTTTGTTTTGGGGTGAGTATTCCTAAAACATGGGGCCAAGCGTGTTTGTTTTGGGGTTGGTATTCCTAAAACATGGGGCCTAGCGTGTTTGTTTTGGGGTGGGTATTCCTAAAACATGGGACCAAGCGTGTTTGTTTTGGGGTGAGTATTCCTAAAACATGGGGCCAAGCGTGTTTGTTTTGGGGTGGGTATTCCTAAAACATGGGACCAAGCGTGTTTGTTTTGGGGTGGGTATTCCTAAAACATGGGGCCTAGCGTGTTTGTTTTGGGGTGAGTATTCCTAAAACATGGGGCCAAGCGTGTTTGTTTTGGGGTGGGTATTCCTAAAACATGGGGCCAAGCGTGTTTGTTTTGGGGTGGGTATTCCTAAAACATGGGGCCTAGCGTGTTTGTTTTGGGTTGAGTATTCCTAAAACATGGGGCCAAGCGTGTTTGTTTTGGGGTGAGTATTCCTAAAACATGGGGCCAAGCGTGTTTGTTTTGGGGTGGGTATTCCTAAAACATGGGGCCAAGCGTGTTTGTTTTGGGGTGAGTATTCCTAAAACATGGGACCAAGCGTGTTTGTTTTGGGGTGGGTATTCCTAAAACATGGGGCCAAGTGTGTTTGTTTTGGGGTGAGTATTAACATGGGGCCAAGTGTGTTTGTTTTGGGGTGAGTATTAACATGGGGCCAAGTGTGTTTGTTTTGGGGTGAGTATTAACATGGGGCCAAGCGTGTTTGTTTTGGGGTGAGTATTCCTAAAACATGGGGCCAAGTGTGTTTGTTTTGGGGTGGGTATTCCTAAAACATGGGGCCAAGCGTGTTTGTTTTGGGGTGAGTATTCCTAAAACATGGGGCCAAGCGTGTTTGTTTTGGGGTGAGTATTCCTAAAACATGGGGCCAAGCGTGTTTGTTTTGGGGTGGGTATTCCTAAAACATGGGGCCAAGCGTGTTTGTTTTGGGGTGGGTATTCCTAAAACATGGGGCCAAGCGTGTTTGTTTTGGGGTGAGTATTCCTAAAACATGGGGCCAAGCGTGTTTGTTTTGGGGTGGGTATTCCTAAAACATGGGGCCAAGCGTGTTTGTTTTGGGGTGAGTATTCCTAAAACATGGGGCCAAGCGTGTTTGTTTTGGGGTGGGTATTCCTAAAACATGGGGCCAAGCGTGTTTGTTTTGGGGTGAGTATTCCTAAAACATGGGGCCAAGCGTGTTTGTTTTGGGGTGAGTATTCCTAAAACATGGGGCCAAGCGTGTTTGTTTTGGGGTGAGTATTCCTAAAACATGGGGCCAAGCGTGTTTGTTTTGGGGTGGGTATTCCTAAAACATGGGGCCAAGCGTGTTTGTTTTGGGGTGGGTATTCCTAAAACATGGGGCCAAGCGTGTTTGTTTTGGGGTGAGTATTCCTAAAACATGGGGCCAAGCGTGTTTGTTTTGGGGTGAGTATTCCTAAAACATGGGGCCAAGCGTGTTTGTTTTGGGGTGAGTATTCCTAAAACATGGGGCCAAGCGTGTTTGTTTTGGGGTGAGTATTCCTAAAACATGGGGCCAAGCGTGTTTGTTTTGGGGTGAGTATTCCTAAAACATGGGGCCAAGCGTGTTTGTTTTGGGGTGGGTATTCCTAAAACATGGGGCCAAGCGTGTTTGTTTTGGGGTGAGTATTCCTGGTGCTGTTTTGCACATGCTTTTTGCTCGCCCATCTAAAGTTCTATAGATACACTGGTGGGATAAACATGCACAAAAGTCCTTTTCGGGGGCACGGTGGCACAGTTGGTAGTGCTGTCGCCTCACAGCTAGAAGGTCCTGGGTTCGATTCCCGCTCGGGAGGCTGTGGGTGCTGGCGGCGTGTTTCCTCCTCTGCGTCATCGGTGCCCATACCCGAGGCGGGGTTGGCGAAAGGGCCTTTCTGTGTGGAGTTTGCATGTTCTCCCCATGTCCCCTAGGGTAGGTACCCTCACAAAAAACATGCAGTAATCCTGGTCTCTAAACTGCCTCCCCCTGGCCAGCCGGGGCGCCTGATGGAGGGGAAAGGAACTGGTTGGAATAACGTGTTCCTTCCACGCGCTACGTCCAACCGGGGAAACTCCCCCCTGTCAGGTGTAAAGGAGCAACTTGGACACTCAGGCATGAAGGAAGCATGAGTTCAAGTCTGTTGCTCTCCCCATGTCCCCCATATATGGGGACTAGGTTGGCGGAGGGTGTGTAGAGGCCAGGATCACATTAGATAATTGACACAGGGGTGAAAAATGGGTTACAAAATCGTGGGATAAAAATTATTAAAAAAGTTCTTTTCAGTAGGACTTTGTTATTAACATGACTATAATGAATATAAGCCCTTAAAAAAATGCAAAGTTACCGTAATAACAGCGACAGAGTGGTAATCCACCCCTAAATATAGAGGGTATGCACGTGACATCATCATTATACCCGGACGTTATGCAGGAACGCCGATACTGAGTGGCCAAAAAAGACCTACTTTCTGGCCTTAACAGCCCAAACATCCACTGCACAGACAAAGTCCTATATCTGATTGCATTAAACAATTAACATTAAACAACGTTAAACTCACTTTAACTCACTTTATGCACGCGCATACCCTCTATTAATTGCATGAAAGCATCTTTATTAGTCCATGTTAAATATGCAGAGACAGATGGGCCTATATTTACCAAATCGCCATGAAGTGTTTATTCATGGCTATATATGATATTTACACAAGTCCTCCGTCCTCCCCCACAGGCAATATGGAACAACCCTCCATCCCCAAAGACTTGGCTTAAATGATTCCGGCTCTACTTCTGTGAAGGGAAAGGCCCAGCTGGAATGAAGGACATAATATGTCCTTCATAATATGTCCTCCACTGCAGGGTCATATATTATATGACCCTGCAGTGGAGCTGCTTTGTGCAGAGCTCAACCTCCTGTGGCAGCAGTGGCCGAACGGTTTGCGGAGCGGTCTTGTTATCGGAAGGTCGCCAGTTCGAATCCCCGGACCGGCACGTTAAAATTACCACCGCTGAAGTGCCCTTGAGCAAGGCATTGAACCCCTACCATGAAATGTTCTATGAGCAGGGTCTGGCTGTAAACAAGCATCTCGAGCTTAGTCCATTCACCCTGGGTAAACAAAGAACTTTGCTTTGCTTTGCTTTGCCTAGTGGTGAGCGCCTCGCGGCAGACGTGTGTCAGCTTATATCAGGGTTTCCCAAACTTTTTCATGTCAAGGACCCCCAAATTGACATTTATTAGCCTGCAGACCCCTCATTTGAAAAGATATGCCAGGGACCCCCACAAGAGAAGATTTGTATGGCTCTAGCAGTGGATTTTCAACCTGTTTAATTTCAAGGACCCCCAGTTTGACATGCATTAGTCTACGGGCCCCCATTTAATAGCATTTCTATCTCTGGGACCCCCAATTTATATTGTAAAATCAATGCTAATTTAACTCTGAGAGCGTACAAATGGAACCAAATGGACCCGTTAGGGTCCATTTGGTTCCATTTGTACACTCTCTGAGTTACCGGCCCATAAGGGTCCATTCGGTTCCAAATTATCATTTAGCTGGGTCCCCCCTGGAACTCCCTCAAGCCTCGCAGGTCACAAGATCATGTCCGCCTTAACTCACTGCCGGAAGGAGTCCGAGACGGGCTGGAAAATGCTGTATATACCCCACCCTTTTGCTTATAGTCCCCGTGACCATGGGAGTGTGACAAGGCAAAAGCAGGAGCTGGGACGGTCGAGGACGCGCCTGATGCGATGACCATCTGGGTCACAGAGGTTGCTCGCTGAGCCCACCGTGTACAGAACCATCCTAATGATCCTATCATACTGTACACTGTATACAGAACCATCCTATCATACTGTACACTGTGTACAGAACCATCCTATCATACTGTACACTGTGTACAGAACCATCCTATCATACTGTACACTGTGTACAGAACCATCCTATCATACTGTACACTGTGTACAGAACCATCCTATCATACTGTACACTGTGTACAGAACCATCCTATCATACTGTACACTGTGTACAGAACCATCCTATCATACTGTACACTGTATACAGAACCATCCTATCATACTGTACACTGTGTACAGAACCATCCTATCATACTGTACACTGTGTACAGAACCATCCTATCATACTGTACACTGTGTACAGAACCATCCTATCATACTGTACACTGTGTACAGAACCATCCTATCATACTGTACACTGTGTACACAACCATCCTATCATACTGTACACTGTATACAGAACCATCCTAATGATCCTATCATACTGTACACTGTGTACATAACCATCCTATCATACTGTACACTGTGTACACAACCATCCTATCATACTGTACACTGTATACAGAACCATCCTAATGATGCTATCATACTGTACACTGTGTACAGAACCATCCTATCATACTGTACACTGTGTACAGAACCATCCTATCATACTGTACACTGTATACAGAACCATCCTATCATACTGTACACTGTGTACAGAACCATCCTATCATACTGTACACTGTGTACAGAACCATCCTATCATACTGTACACTGTGTACAGAACCATCCTATCATACTGTACACTGTATACAGAACCATCCTATCATACTGTACACTGTGTACAGAACCATCCTATCATACTGTACACTGTGTACAGAACCATCCTATCATACTGTACACTGTATACAGAACCATCCTAATGATCCTATCATACTGTACACTGTGTACAGAACTATCCTAATGATCCTATCATACTGTACACTGTGTACACAACCATCCTATCATACTGTACACTGTGTACAGAACCATCCTATCATACTGTACACTGTGTACAGAACCATCCTATCATACTGTACACTGTGTACAGAACCATCCTATCATACTGTACACTGTGTACAGAACCATCCTATCATACTGTACACTGTGTACAGAACCATCCTATCATACTGTACTGTGTACAGAACCATCCTATCATACTGTACACTGTGTACAGAACCATCCTAATGATCCTATCATACTGTACACTGTATACAGAACTATCCTAATGATCCTATCATACTGTACACTGTATACAGAACTATCCTAATGATCCTATCATACTGTACACTGTGTACACAACCATCCTATCATACTGTACACTGTGTACACAACCATCCTATCATACTGTACACTGTGTACACAACCATCCTATCATACTGTACACTGTGTACAGAACCATCCTATCATACTGTACACTGTGTACAGAACCATCCTATCATACTGTAC
This sequence comes from Electrona antarctica, assembly GCF_951216825.1. Lineage (NCBI taxonomy): Eukaryota > Metazoa > Chordata > Actinopteri > Myctophiformes > Myctophidae > Electrona > Electrona antarctica. The sequence goes on along the minus strand of NC_136809.1, from coordinate 4,854,033 downwards.
ACTGTATACAGAACCATCCTATCATACTGTACACTGTATACAGAACCATCCTATCATACTGTACACTGTGTACAGAACCATCCTATCATACTGTACACTGTATACAGAACCATCCTATCATACTGTACACTGTATACAGAACCATCCTATCATACTGTACACTGTGTACAGAACCATCCTATCGGCAGGGCAGTTTGTTTAATGCCGCGATGGCTGAGGGGACGAAACTCCTACTAAAACAGACCTTTTTCCAGGGCAAGGTTCTGTATCTTTGTCCTGATGGCATGAGGTTAAAGAAGCGATACAGGGGATGATCAGTGTCATTTGATATCGAAAGTGCTAGCCGTGTGATGGCCTTATTGTTCATATCAGAAAGTGTGGGTGTAGAAGGTCAGATGATCTTGGAAGCAATACGGGTAATACTGAAAGGTTTGTTCCTGTTAGGCATGGAATTTAATTTAATATGGTGTAGAAACATGCAGAACAGTACAACGGAACAGGTTGAATAATGCTTTCATACAATAATAGCAGAAGATGAGGAGCAACATGACTGAAAAGGCTCTGGTCTTTCAACGTGCCTTTTTTTGTGACCTGGAGATTCAACTGGCCTGCAGTGGCCTTGAGGGAGTATTATGAAGCTTTATAAGACCACAGAGATACTGAGGTACTGTTGTGATATTAGCCCATGCACAGTACATCTTAGTCTATGTACTTAAACTTGAGATACAGTGTACTTGATATGTATTGTGTACTGCCGGTACTGTAGCATTCTTTATAGATAGGCTACGAGAGACATCTAGGCGACAGCAAGGTCAGCCTTGCTGCAGTAGGCACGTTCTTCTGTCTCATATCTTATTGTTACGTCATTATGATCCAGCACTATATATGTTTCATGTTTGTGTAATAAACTTTGTGAACCTTAGCGTGATACTGTCTCGTGTCTCGTTAATTTGTTCTCCCGGGTACCCGCCGGCCGCCGCCGCAGTCGCCGTACCAAAGTAATACTTCAACAGGATTGTCACACACCACCCAGCCTGCACACACTACCTGTCTGTCAACCCAGACGAGGGTCCCGTATTTAGATTACAACAGGTACCAGGACCGTTCTAGTGATTTAACCCATTTTGACCTGAGATCAGATTCTAAAAATGTCTTCTACATCCTGACAGTTTTCTGAAAAAGCTATGTTTCTATGTCAGTCGATTTTTCAGCAGACCTACAAGCTCATAGCGCGCCACTCGGTGGCGCGCTATGAGCTTGTAGATCTGCTATTTTTCAATAGCTAAAGCATAACATAATGCTAACACCAAAAGGGGTTCCCGCCCAAAATGGGTAATGACAAACAATAAAATCTTCATAATCGACTTTTTCGCTATTTTCAGCATGCAACCATGCGTAAAATGACTTGTGTCTTTTAGTTCTACTCTTCTCCACTAGTCCCTCGTTAACGTTTCAGTCTATAGTTTTTATGTGTTGACGAAATTGTAAATATATTTAGTCATCATGGCATAGTTTTTATTCAGTTTTTATTGGTTTCCTCAGTGTAAAACGGTAGTCAGCGAAAAAAGATTGTCGTAGTTTTAGTCGACGAATATGGTCACGCCTTCGGATTCCAGTTAGGAGACGCGCCACAGCATTTTGGACCGGTTATAGACGTACCATGGAGGCCTGGAAGAGAGAGAGAGAGAGAGAGAGAGAGAGAGAGAGAGAGAGAGAGAGAGAGAGAGAGAGAGAGAGAGAGAGAGCGCCTTGGATAAAGGCGCTATATAAATGCACCATTTACCATTTACATTCAACACCAGTGGTGGAAAAAGCACTCAGGTGTTTAGTAAAAGTATCAGTACTGTAATGTAGAACTACTGGAAGTAAAACAACTAGAAGTAAAAGTCCGGAATTCAACATTTACTTGAGTAAAAGTACAAAAGCATTGGCCTAACTAGTAACTAACTAGTTAGGCCTAACTAGTAACTAATGTTGTCAAATAAATGTAGTGGATTAAAAGTACAATGTTTGTACTCTCTGAGATGCAGTGAAGTAGGTTAGAAGTAAAAGTAGGCTATTGGAAATTGGAAATTCTCAAGTAAAGCAAATAAGTACAGTACTTAAGTAAATGTAATTACTTACTTTCCACCACAGCTCAAGGGTAGTTCAGGATCCCAAAGAGGCTCTGCTGCATCGGGCCAACATTCAGCGGCAGCCAGAGAGAGTCCAGTAGCCGGGGGTGTCTAGTGGGAAATTTGGTATATGATTTGTTTTATTGCCCTAAAATATCGTCTATATACTGTACATACATTCATGAATCCACCTGCTGACCAGCTGTCATCACTGAGCAATTTCTTTTATAAGGGGTAATATGTGACCATACATTTTCAAAATGTCATATGCCTTAAATGTGACGTGTCAAAGTGATTCTGTGATTCTGAATCCATTCCAAGCATTTGTTTAGCAAAAGAAAACACTCTTTGGGCTAAAAACGGCCATAGCCGTCATCACAAATGTGATGAGGTCAATAACATTTGGGCACATTTGGGCATGTGGCTATGGCCACATTTAGCCCAAAGGAGTATTTTTCGTGCAAACTAATGCTTGGAATGAATTCAGACACTGTGCAGGAGGATGCTATATGTACACCAGTCTTAGTATTGGTGCCAGCTCACGGCAGAAACATCTAAAAAGTAAAGTCTTAAAAAGACAAAAGAGTAGCCGCACACACACTGATAGCCAAAGTGTCGATTATTTATTAGGACGCAGAGAATGAGAAACCAACATTTGGGCAGACAACTGCCTCATATACCCTGAAGAAGGCAGTTGTCTGCCCAAACGTTGGTTTCTCATTCTCTGCGTCCAATAAATAATCGGCACGCCTATCAGTGCGTGTGGCCACTCTTTTGTCTTTTTAAGACTTTACTTTCTGGAATGGATTCAGAATCATGAAAACCCCCTAGTTTGACACGTCACATGCTACTTAAAGCATAATGTTAATGGTGGCCATATAGATTTGGCCACTGTGGCGACCCCAAAGGTCGCCGGCTCGGGCGCCCTAGCTAAATCCTTGGGCATATGCCCTGGGCTATATCTATGCAAAATGTGGCACTTTTAGACAAATTAGCGCCAAATCACCCTTATCTCTCCCTAAACTCCTCCACTAGAGTATAGCCTACAGATTTCCCAGCCAAAGAGGAGGATGCATGACCGACTTTATGTTCACAGTTGTGTGCCTCAGTCAGTTGCTGTTAATTGTTGTGTGTGTGTGTGTGTGTGTGTGTGTGTGTGGCAAGGTATAACAATCATTGATATAATAACTAGACCTGTACGTGCCCGTCGGCCACCGGCCTACTTGAGAACGATGCAACTTGGGAACCTAATAATACCCGTTTTAACAGCAGAGGATGGAAATTGCACAGGTGAGGGGCCCACTGGCAGAGCCTGACCAGAGCCTTTTGTGGTGGTTCTGGAGAACCGTGGGTCCGACCGACTCGATACCGGGCACTGCACTCCCTGCCGGGGTGTGGAACGTGTGTGTCGAGTTACGTGCATTACAACCGTACACAGACAGACACAGAGACACACAGAGACGTGGCGCATTTATAGTAGGATAAAATGGCAGCCAGGCATGTTGCCGATGGCACGGCCAAACGACAAGACAATAAACCCCATATCCATCAGGCCAACATCACTAATACCCCGATGGAGTATTGTGATGGCGGGACAAACAGTCATGTCCCAGACAGTGAGGGACAAACAGTCAGTGTCCCAGTGAGGGACAAACAGTCAGTGTCCCAGTGAGGGACAAACAGTCAGTGTCCTAGTGAGGGACAAACAGTCATGTCCCAGACAGTGAGGGACAAACAGTCATGTCCCAGACAGTGAGGGACAAAAAGTCAGTGTCCCAGTGAGGGACAAACAGTCAGTGTCCCAGTGTGGGACAAACAGTCAGTGTCCCAGTGAGGGACAAACAGTCAGTGTCCCATGGGGACAAACAGTCATGCCCCAGTGAGGGACAAACAGTCAGTGTCCCAGTGAGGGACAAACAGTCAGTGTCCCAGTGAGGGACAAACAGTCAGTGTCCCAGTGAGGGACAAACAGTCAGTGTCCCAGTGAGGGACAAACAGTCAGTGTCCCAGTGAGGGACAAACAGTCAGTGTCCCATGGGGACAAACAGTCATGTCCCAGACAGTGAGGGACAAACAGTCATGTCCCAGACAGTGAGGGACAAACAGTCAGTGTCCCAGTGAGGGACAAACAGTCAGTGTCCCAGTGAGGGACAAACAGTCAGTGTCCCATGGGGACAAACAGTCATGTCCCAGTGAGGGACAAACAGTCAGTGTCCCAGTGAGGGACAAACAGTCAGTGTCCCAGTGAGGGACAAACAGTCAGTGTCCTAGTGAGGGACAAACAGTCATGTCCCAGTGAGGGACAACCAGTCAGTGTCCCAGTGAGGGACAAACAGTCATGTCCCAGTGAGGGACAAACAGTCATGTCCCAGTGAGGGACAAACAATCAGTGCCCCAGTGAGGGACAAACAGTCAGTGTCCTAGTGAGGGACAAACAGTCATGTCCCAGTGAGGGACAAACAGTCAGTGTCCCAGTGCGGGACAAACAGTCATGTCCCAGTGAGGGACAAACGGTCATGTCCTAGTGAGGGACAAACAGTCAGTGTCCCAGTGAGGGACAAACAGTCAGTGAGGGACAAACAGTCAGTGTCCCAGTGAGGGACAAACAGTCAGTGTCCCAGTGAGGGACAAACAGTCATGTGTCCAAGTGAGGGACAAACAGTCAGTGTCCTAGTGAGGGACAAACAGTCAGTGTCCTAGTGAGGGACAAACAGTCAGTGTCCTAGTGAGGGACAAACAGTCAGTGTCCCAGTGAGGGACAAACAGTCAGTGTCCTAGTGAGGGACAAACAGTCATGTTCCAGTGAGGGACAAACAGTCAGTGTCCCAGTGAGGGACAAACAGTCATGCTCCAGTGAGGGACAAACAGTCAGTGTCCTAGTGAGGGACAAACAGTCAGTGTCCCAGTGAGGGACAAACAGTCAGTGTCCCAGTGAGGGACAAACAGTCAGTGTCCCAGTGAGGGACAAACAGTCATGTCCCAGTGAGGGACAAACAGTCAGTGTCCCAGTGAGGGACAAACAGTCATGTTCCAGTGAGGGACAAACAGTCAGTGTCCTAGTGAGGGACAAACAGTCAGTGTCCCAGTGAGGGACAAACAGTCAGTGTCCCAGTGAGGGACAAACAGTCAGTGTCCCAGTGAGGGACAAACAGTCAGTGTCCCAGTGCAATTCACTAGAAAAGACTGTTGAATAAACATGGAGTAAATAGACTACTGAATAAACATGGAGTAAATAGACTACTGAATAAACATGGAGTAAATAGACTACTGAATAAACATGGAGTATGGTCGTTTATGGGAGCATTGCATGCATATAGCATGGAACATGCAGCATAAACTGCCAAGGATGCAGAGTGCAAAATGGTCATCTAAAGGTCAATCACCACACGCAAGCGTGGAGTGTGCCGCTTAGATCAGGGGTTCTCAACGTTTTTGTCCGGGAACCCCCGGAGATGCTTTGGCAGTGTATCGGGACCCCCGCCCCGCCCCCTCCCGACCCCCAATATAAATTGACTGCTACAATAACCTTAATAATAGAGACATTTTTCCAGGTACCCCCTCATCTGAAGCGGCCGCAGAAACCTTTCAAGTGTCCCGAATCTTTTTGTTGTTTCTGCAGCATGCGTCCTGCTGTTTGGGGTCATGACAGGTTGACTGATGTTGTAGTTTTAGTAATCATGTCAGCTATTGGCCCAAAGCAAACATGGGAGAAACAAAAAACAAAAAAAATATGTTTATTGCGCAACTTGGCAGAAATTATCACGTAGATAAACATAATTTTAATGTTAAAAAAAAGTCTGGGAATTATTTCGGGTACCCCCTGGCTATGCGTCGCGGACCCCACTTTGGGAACCGCTTTGGTCACGGTCAGGGGAGAATGCCAGGTGCCGGCATGAACATCTAAGGTCATCACGTGTAGTGTGAGGCTTAGATGGTCAAGGTCAGGGGGGAGAATGCCGGGAGCCGGCATGACCATCTAAGGTCATCAGACTCATCACTGTACGCAAGCGTGTAGCGTGCAGCTTAGATCAAGAGCATGCGGCGCATGGATGGCATTGTGTATCAGGGGGGTTGTAGACCTTTGGCTTAGAGGTTGAGGCGTGAGCCTGGGCGTATAGGTGTGTAGAAAGACCCTCTGGAACCTGCAGAGAAGATGGAAGGTAGAAAGACCCTCTGGAACCTGCAGAGAAGATGGAAGGTAGAAAGACCCTCTGGAACCTGCAGAGAAGATAAGGTTCCAGAAAGAAGAAGGTAGAAGAGAAGAGGGAGGGAAGGTTACTGGAAACTATGCACGCCGACATTTTTTAAACTTGTGTTTAAATTCCCTAGTGGTTGGTATGGTATAGGAGTGGTCAGCCTGCATGTTTGAAGGTATACGTGAGAGGTTGGCACGGGTGGCACAGGGTGTTGGCTGGTGGAGTTGTGTTTGGTCGTCTTCTGCATGGTCAAACCTCCCGAACCGCCATCCCAATTTTCGACACTAGTTGTGAAATGGTACACAAAAGGGTCTCCTATTGTGGGCTCCGTCTGATGGCGCAAACGTCCTACGTTTACCGATGCTAACTTGCCAGAGTGTGTTGCTGAAACAGAGAAAGGTCGATAACAAAGTTGATTTTCTCCTAATTTGTCTTGAACCTTAAACATTTTGAGTGTTTGAGAGAGTCCGATCGAGGCCAGATCAACTTAAGTCATATCATCATAACTAGTCAAATCTGGCCCAGAAATGCCAGAATGAGCTATATTATTTCAACTTGTGAAGACGTCCTGGAAATGACGTAAAGATCATCCCCATATATGGGCTGTGATCTGGCCTCGTCCTGAACGTAAAGATCATCCCCATGTGGGCTGTGATCTGGCCTCGTCCACCTCCACGTACACATGTACGTCATTCAGGACCAACCGCGCGTGTGTTGCTGCAGCCACAACTGATTAAGTTGCTTCCTGCTTTGAAAGTGCTCGCTGGTTATAGAAGTGACATGTTGGCCTCATATCTATATGGATGTAACCTCCCCTGAACCTCTGGAAGCTTGGCTTCCGTCATTTATTGCTTTATTGGATTTCTCATTATTATTTTCACACTGCTGGCCGCCACTATACTAGACCCATACAACACCTCACCTCTCACAATATCTTGTGAGAGGTCATGGAATGTACGAGGACCCATCTTATATGAAACTCATTTTGTTTCCGTAGATGCTGACAAATATTTATTTGTATCGCCAGGCCAAAATTGCCAGGAATGTGGATTATGTTTTCCCACCCTGCCTCTCTCTGTGTGTGTGTGCGTGCGTGCGTGCGTGCGTGAGTGCGTGCGTGCGCGAGCGAACGTGGGGTCTAGCAGTTCGAATCCGGCTTTGTCGAGCATCTATACGCATATACAATCGGCCTGTGTTCGGAGAGGGAAGCCCGGCGTGGAGGGTGATATTAGTTTCCAGTGTGCGTCTCACTGGCAGGTGAGCCGGTAGGATATATACAACCAGCCAGTGACAACACACGGAAATGTGTGTGGTAAGGAATGCATTGGCATAATAAATTGGGGGAGAAAAGGGAATTAAATATAATAAAGAATAATTAAGCCTATTAACAGAACAGTTAGCCTAGGCTAGTTTACGCTTTCACACATCCACGTGTCAGCTAGCGACCCATATGTTGATCTGACCACCCATGCCAAAGCACCAGTGCTCGCCCAGCAGTCTGCCGTCAGTCCGTCACTCAGGTGGATGTGTGCACGCGCCCTCGCCCAGCAGTCTGCCTGTTAGTGTCGAAGTGTCCTTGAGCAAGACTCTGAACCCCTAATAATTGCTCCCGATGTGCTGGTTGGTACCGTGCATGGTTTCCTCCGCCATCGGTGTATGAATGGGTGAATGTAATCATGCACAATCTATGTAAAGCGCCTTGGATAAAGGCGCTATATAAATGCACCATTTACCATTAAAAATAAAATAAAATGTATAATAGTAATCATATTCGGCTATTTGGTATTCGGTTTTCGAAATTCCCATTTGGTGCATCCCTGCTGTTTAGACCAGTGGTTCTCAACCAGTGGTCCGGGGACCACCAGTGGTCCTTGAAGGGATTCCAGGTGGTCCCCATGCAGCTAAATGATGGAGAGTTGGTAACCAAATGGACCCTTAAAGATCTTTAACTCTTGAGAGTGTAAAATGAAACCAAATGGACCCTTACATTTGGTTTCATTTTACACTATCAAGGGTTCATGTTAAACATCTGCATCATTGAATTTACAAGAAGTCTACACACTTAGAGAATGTATAAGAATAAGGTTATTTTGATCAACGTTTGCCTGTTATCTCTCCTAATACCACATCAATACATACAGCATGGAATTGTGGACAAAATCGTATCCAACGACAAAACAAAACATTCTTTATACGTTTTGGGTCTGAGATATTATGGAGTTAATGAGTGGTCCGTCCGTCCGTCCGTCCGTCCGTGGCTCAAATGATGAATAAATAATGGGCCTTGATATGAAAAGGGTTGAAAACCTGCTGGCTTAGACTGATGATAAGGTTCTTGGTTGACCTGATACTGATGATAAGGTTCTTGGTTGACCTGATACTGATGATAAGGTTCTTGGTTGACCTGATACTGATGATAAGGTTCTTGGTTGACCTGATACTGATGATAAGGTTCTTGGTTGACCTGATACTGATGATAAGGTTCTTGGTTGACCTGATACTGATGATAAGGTTCTTGGTTGACCTGATACTGATGATAAGGTTCTTGGTTGACCTGATACTGATGATAAGGTTCTTGGTTGACCTGATACTGATGATAAGGTTCTTGGTTGACCTGATACTGATGATAAGGTTCTTGGTTGACCTGATACTGATGATAAGGTTCTTGGTTGACCTGATACTGATGATAAGGTTCTTGGTTGACCTGATACTGATGATAAGGTTCTTGGTTGACCTGATACTGATGATAAGGTTCTTGGTTGACCTGATACTGATGATAAGGTTCTTGGTTGACCTGATACTGATGATAAGGTTCTTGGTTGACCTGATACTGATGATAAGGTTCTTGGTTGACCTGATACTGATGATAAGGTTCTTGGTTGACCTGATACTGATGATAAGGTTCTTGGTTGACCTGATACTAGATTTACTATTTCTATGCATTTGGGGCCTCTATTTTCGTCCATGCTAAACCTCTTTATACTTAACCCATTCTGGACGGGAACCCCTTTTGGTGTTTCAAGTATTACGTTATACTTTAGCTATTGAAAAATAGCAGATCTACAGACAAGCTTGCAGATCTGCTATTTTTGTGATGCAAATCTTTGAATATATATTTGTTCACAGCAAACGTTTTTAACTCAAATCTTTGCTTCTGGGGGGGTCCCTGGACAACATATTTTCAGATGGAGGTCGGCGGTCAATTACATATATATTTTGGTGGGGTCCTTGACATGAAAATGTTTGAGAATGACTGACATAGAAACATGTTTTTTTCAGAAAACTGTCAGGATTTAGAAGACATTTGTAGAATCGTCCTCAAGTCTTTTATTTTCTTTTTTTACTATTTTGAAAAACATTTTTTAATAGTTCAACTATAGCCAACTACATCGACACGTTGTTTGCTACCCTTGGTGTATTACCTCATGTTTTCCCTGCATTCTGAAGTCCTTCCATTAAGATCGTCTGCTAAACACCTGCATTGTAAATTGTAAATCTATTCACCAGTTTGTGAAATGTATTGTAAATCGGACAAAAGATGAGGGCCATTGTAAAGTGAAGTGGAGTTAAAACAGGTCATCATGGAAATCAACTATTACTTCTGCTCTCCATCACGTCTCTCGCCTCGTCTCCTCTCCAGTGCTGGAAAAGTACTCAAATGTTTTACTTAAGTCAAAGTATCAATACTGTAATGTATACTCAATTACAAAAGTATCAGCATCAAAATGTACTTAAAGTACTAAAAGTAAAAGTTCAAAATGTGTACAAAATCTTTTGAAAATAGCCAATCTGCTTATTTTCAAATGGCCCGAAATGTAATTAGGGTTGAAGTGGTTAATGTATGTTTTAAGTAACTATAGTAACTAGAGTTTTCAAATACTTGTAGTGGTGTAAACGTACCATTTTTGGCTCTGAGAAGTAGTGGAGTAGAAGTAAAAGTAGCCTATTGGAAATTGCATATTGGAAATACTCAAGTAAAGTACAAATACCTCAACATTTTACTTAAGTACAGTACTTGAGTAATGTACACAGTTACTTTACACACCTGCTAGTCTCTCTCTCTCTGTTTCTGTGTCCCCCCCTCCCTCTCTCTCTCTCTCTCTCTCTCTCTCTCTCTCTCTGTG
>NC_136809.1:4799542-4839542 GCF_951216825.1 Electrona antarctica | reverse complement strand
AGTTGCCATAGCTATGATGTGGAGGCGGTGGACCTGCAACAGCAACAGTGACACATACATACAAACCCATGTATGGTTTCTCTTCAAAGAAGGTCGGTCCTCCTTTGAAGTGAAAGCTGCGACTATTAGGGGCAATGCCACCTCACCGTTATGCTTGTTCCTACTCAGAGTCCCACCTCCCAGCCTCTCCCTCCCGCATACATATGTATAGCAGCTCCAATTACCTCATGATCGTGGTTGGGAAAATAAAGATCAAAATGGCCTTCCGTGTGTGTGTGTGTGTGTGTGTGTGTGTGTGTGTGTGTGTGTGTGTGTGTGTGTGTGTGTGTAAATAATGATCATCATTATTCTTTCCCCTCATCCTTTCTTCCCATGCCTTCCTTCATTGCCTCGCTAAACTTTTTGCCTGCTTATAATCTTTGTTTGTGGTTGTTTTTGTTTTTTTTAACCCCGCCACAGATGTGCGTGTACGACCAGGAGAACTTCCAGGGACGCTGTTTTGAGATCATGGGCGAGTGCGTCAACGTGTGCGACTTTGGCATGGACAGGGTGCGCTCCCTGCGCGTCGACTGTGGACCGTGAGTACTACCACTTAGTGATACTAATGTGTACTTTTAAAGTACTCAAGTACATTTTTGAATACCGTACTTTTACTTGTACTTGTAGGGGCGACTGTGGCTCAGGAGGTAGAGCATGTCGTCCAATGATCCGTGGGTTGGCGGTTCAAATCCCGGCTCCTCCTCCTGTCTACATGTTGAAGTGTCCTTGGGCAAGACACTGAACCCCAAATTGCTCCCGATGTGCTGGTTGGTGCCTTGCATGGCTTCCGCCGCAATCGGTGTATGAATGTGTGGGTGAATGTAATGCGTGTATGAATATAAATGCACCATTTACCATTTTAGTAGTTCTACATTGCAGTATTGACACTTTTACTTAAAGGTATATTCAGTGATTTCACTTAATTCAAATATCACTTATTCTTTCTTATTTTTTGGATAATCCTCCCTACTATAAAGTGTGCTGACCATATAAGGAGTTCCTCCCTGTCCTTAGTGAGCCCCTGGGGTCAAAAAACCCTAGTTTCAGTTTGGGCTTTGGGTGGCAAAGCCTTCCTCCAATCATGATCGAGTGGGGCGGGCCTTGGTGCACGTGCTGTTGGTCTGTTGTACTTCCCCCACTGTAGAGCGTGCATGTGCACATCTTGTTACCGGGGCGGACCGGGTTTTTTTTTCCAAATCACCCAAATCACTGAATGCTCCTTTAAGTCACAAATGTAGAGTACTTGTTCCACCTCTGATAGCACCGCTCTCCCCTCCCCCTCCATCCATGCAGCTTCGTGGGTTACGAGCAGATGAACTTCTGCGGAGAGATGTTCATCCTGGAGAAGGGAGAGTACCCTCGTTGGGACTCCTGGAGCAACTGTCAGAAGAACGACTACCTGCTGTCCTTCAGGCCCGTCCGCATGGTAAGAACATCCACATTAAAACCCATTTTGGGCGGGAACCCCTTTTGGTGTTAGCATTATGTTATGCTTTAGCTATTGAAAAATAGCAGATCTACAAGCTCATAGCGCGCCACCGAGTGGCGCGCTACGAGCTTGTAGGTCTGCTATTTTTGAAAAATCGAAGAGCGACTGACATAGAAACGTAGCTTTTTCAGAAAACTGTCAGGATGTAGAAGACATTTTTAGAATCTGATCTCAGGTCAAAATGGGTTAAACTGTCCTTCAGGCCCGTCTGCATAAACACATCCATATTAAACGTCTATCCTGGTGGTAAAAACATCCACATTCAACGTCTATCAGGCCTGGACTGGCCACTTAAAACACGACCGATGCCACCATGAGCATCCTTCAAAATAAAGGCGCCAGAGTGCCAGCAGATATGGTAGATTTTACTCCCCCCCAAAAAAACGGGAGGCGTAATCTAACATTCTCACCTCACGCTGGTCGCGCTATTAAAGTCTCTCTGGAAACGTTAATATTCCAAACGAGAGGCTGAAGTCAGAAATGAAGACATTGTTCCTTCTGGTCAAAATCATGGAGAGCTCCCTAGAGTAGGAGCTACAAGGCTTTCTTTCTGAGCCGTAAACAAGGAAGTGAAAGGTTGTGTATTATTTATTGTCATTTTGTAAACGTCTTGGTATTAAGGGCTTATCTATTTCAAGTATTGTATAGTAGTGGGCCAGTCTGAGCCAAATTCCGCGAAAATATCAGGGCCGAATTTTTGTCTCAGTGCAGCCAAGGTGCATTATGTATCCGCCATTTGAGCCACGGACCACCATTTGGTGACATTTAACCTCTCAGGCCCAAAACTAAAGAATATTTTGTTGCCGGGATTTCATTTTATTTCATTCCATGATGTATTGATGTTGGTACGATCAAAATAACAATTCTTCTACATTCTCTAATTGTGTAGACTTCTTGTGAATTAAGTAATGCAGAAGTTTAACAATAATTTAACTCTTGAGAGTGTAAAATGAAACCAAATGGACCCGTAAGGGTCCTTAACAACAGAGTTCCCTTAACAACAAGATCAGGCGAAGTATAAATCACACTTTGGAGGCTATTATTATCCTTCCTCTTACTAAGTCAAAACTGAAACAAAACCGTCTCCCCCCTTTTCTCTCTGCTCCAGGACCCCGAGAAGCACAAGATCTGCCTGTACGAGGTCGGAGAGTTCAAGGGCCGTAAGATGGAGATCATGGACGATGACGTTCCCAGCCTGTTCTCCTACGGTTTCACCGACCGTGTGGCCAGCATCATGGTCAGCTGCGGAACGTGAGTCATCCTCTCGGCAAACAAAGGACACGCATCAAAAGGACACACACACACACACACACACACACACACACACACACATGGCCGTGCATGGGAAGATATTTACAGAGGTGCTGAATGTGCGTTAGCACGCGCCGCAAAATGTGCGTGCACGCACCTCGTGCACGCGCATTTTCACGCATTTTCGCGGGGAAAAGTGGCTTAAACTTTCCCTCTCCCCACATTGCATGAGCAAAATAACACAGGCAATTAACAAGGATAAGGCGCCAATACTGTGATACAGCATATTTAATAGGCACAAATGGAAATGGCCAGTTTTTAGGCACACAGCAGATGCTCTTGTCCTCCATAGTGACTTCAAAAAGAGCACGTTTGTCCAAAAACAATAGGGTGACAAAATAATTGGTGATATGCATATATCATGGCTGTGAATTGGAGGAGACATGCAATTGTCTAACGCTCTCCCCAATACCCAGTGGCGTGCACAGATAGACACTAGGGGGTGCTAGAGCACCCCCTGCCCTTTTGGCAATGTGCCCTTTTGAAAAAAAGAAAAACTTTTTTTTCCTTTTCTTTTTCAAAAATAGCAGACCTACAAGCTCGTAGCGCGCCACTCGGTGGCGCGCTATGAGCTTGTAGATCTGCTATTTTTCAATAGCTAAAGCATAACATAATGCTAACACCAAAAGGGGTTCCCGCCCAAAATAGATTAAGGCAACCGGCCGGTTCCACGCGCTGCACAAGGTGCCCTTTTTTTAACTTGAGCACCTGCCCCTCTAAATGTCTGTGCACGCCACTGCCAATACCAACACGTAGAGGAATTGGCAATGACTGAAGTTGGGGACGGAAAAAGAAAAGAAATGTTGATATCTACTACACATTTCAGTATTTTCCCAGCATGGTGCTTATAAGTAGAAAACAAGAAGCGACTCTCAGGTCTCACAGATGACGTCAGACTTCTTCACAGCATAATAATCAGGGAAAGCGATGTGTAGTCACTCACCGCACAGGATATCTGAGCTGCCGCTGTAGCTGTTTGTCTGGGAGGAGGAGGGAGTGTAAAAATAGAGCTTCTTTATTGACTGCTATAGTACCTAGTTTTTTTCGCAGGCCGTCGCAGACGTCACGGCTCAGCGGTCTATCCGTGTCGACACGGCGAGGCGTGTGACATCCTCACAGTTTCACTGCAGGCGTGATTAGTTGTTCTATATTATAACCCATTTAGGCCTGACCTCAACATTTAAAAAAAAAAAATCTTCTAAATCCTCCAGTTTTCGGAAATAAATATTTTCAGGATTTAAAAAAAATAGCAGACCTACAAGCTCGTAGCGCGCCACTCGGTGGCGCGCTATGAGCTTGTAGATCTGCTATTTTTCAATAGCTAAATTACAACATAATGTTTAAAACACCAAAAGGGGTTCCCGCCCCAAAATGGGATAAACAACACTACCTGTGGCTTGCTGGAAAGCAGGAGGTATATAGCGTTTCAATTTTGAGGCGAGTCAATCTTTTTTTGTTTGTTTATCTCCTGTTGTTTCTCATTTTCCTCAATCAAAACATCAGCGCCACCGACCACTTCTTCTCCTTCTCCATCTCCTCTTGGTCTCTGCTGTGTGACCGTCCAATTCGTTTCAGTGTTGTTATTGTCGACTGTCTAAAACTCTAAAACTAAGATGGAAAATGTTTGTCGACTACCTTTTTTCACTGACGAAAAAACTGGAATGGAAACTAAATGAACACTAAGCTATGATGACTAAAACTATGACTAAATATATTGACAAATTCGTCGACAGATCAAAACTAGACTACTTGGTTGCATGCTGAAAATAGCAGATCTTCGAGCTCACAACGCGTCGCTAAAAAATCAGCCATTACGACGGCGCCAAGGCCCGCCAAAATACATTTTTATACCCCGGATACCCATAATGATACCCATAATGATACCCATTCTGCCCTCTCTCTCTCTCTGTTTCACCAGCTGGGTGGGTTACCAGTACCCCGGATACCGTGGCAGCCAGTATCTGCTGGAGAAGGGCGAGTTCAGGCACTTCAACGAGTGGGGCGCCCGCTGCCCCCAGATGCAGTCCATGAGGCGCATCCGCGACATGCAGTGGCACCAGCACGGCTGCTACACCATGGCCGCCAAGTGAAATCCACTGAGGGCGAGGAAGAGAGGCGCAGGCGGAGGAGAGATGGAGGCGGGAGGAGTTGGCGGCGGCGGGCATAGAGATGGAGGAGGAGGAGGAGGAGGAGGAGGAGGAGGAGGAGGGGGAAGCCGAGCGAAGAAGGAACGGAGGAGGGAGAGGGTGTGATGATGATGACGTGCTCCTTCCTCGAACCCCCGAAGTCCCACCCCGGGTGGTTATTGAAGTCAGAGATGGAGAGGGATATATAGGAGGGTTAATTGTCCTTACTGGTGACGCATGAGATCAAACTGTGCTGATTAAAATGTAATGACGTGCTGTCGTCCCCCCTATAGCTGGGAAACCATCCTATAGCTGGGAAACCATCCTATAGCTGGGAAACCATCGAGGGACCATTCATTGAATTCGGGTCTGACGATAAACCCTCCTTTTTCCTCTCCATTCCCCCCCCCCCCCTTTTTTTTTACCCATCTCTGTTTGTCAGCCCCCCCCCCCCATCTTCCATTTCCCTTCCCCTACCCTCCCTTTCTTCCCCTCACACACTTGGGTGTTCTCATATCACCATCCTAACCTTCAACTTTCACTCAGCCTAATTACGTGACTGTTGGGGGTATACCGGTGTGAGTGTGTGTTTGTGTGTGTGTGTGTGCGCACGTGCGTGTGTGCACGCGTGTTTGTGGTGGAGCCAGGTTCTGATGTGGAGAGGGAGGAGTTGACCTCAACGAGGGAGGGATGGAGGGAGGGAGGGGGGGTCTGTATTTGGGGTGGGTGGTGGGTGGTCATGCTTTGCTCTCTCCATGTCATTGTAACTGCATTGGGATCCTGAAGCCACATGTTTCCCTCAACCCTAATAAAGGCTCTCTCGAACTGCATGCTCTGTGTGATCTGTCTGATTCTTCAGATCCCTTATGGGATCAATCTATCAATCAATCAATCAATCAATCAATCAATCAATCAATCAATCAAACAAACAAACAAACAAACAAACAAACAATCAAACAAACAAACACAACAAACACAAACACAACTTCAAACATGTTTCAAAATAAGTATTTGTTAAAAGTGTTCGCAAACTAACCATGCATATTGATGACATATAGGTGTAAGAATGTACCATCTTTGTTTAAAAAGAATATATATATATACTTCAAAAACATAATCTTATAAGGTATTTTATCTGGCATTAACAGGTATACTAAGGTCCCCTGTCTCATGTCCTGGTTTTAAAAAGGCAGGAAAGCTGCTGAAGCTATTGTAAGCCTTCTATTTTTTTGATGAATGCATTAAATAATATTGCTATCCGATGTGGCTCAACCATAAAATGTCAACTCCATAAGTCCTTCTAAATTGTATAGGCTGGCCTGGGCCATGGCTCAGTGGTCCGGGCACATCGGCTGGCAGTCCGATCTGGCAGTGTGCCGCGGGTTCGACTCCCGATCCCGACGGCCCTTGCTGCGTGTCTTCCCCCCATTTCCTGTCAGCCTACTGTCTGTCCCTCCATAAAGAATATAAGATAAAGGCGAAAGCCACAAAAAAAACATTTAAATAGTATAGGCTACTAAATTCTAAATTAGTATACTAAGAAATAACGAAGGAACTGTAATGGTCTCAGTGCAGGTATCAAATAAAACAGATACAAACATTCAATACATTATAGCTTAGAATGAGGAGATCTGTTTTCAAAAGCGTTTTAAAAGATGATAAAGAATTTTGCCTTTCTAATTGCAAGGGGTAGGGTGTTCCGCGACTTGGGTGCTCGTGCGACAGAAGCCTGGTCACCCTTGGTGACTATAGGCGTGTCGTGCAAACCTGTAGGAAGGCCTCCTCTGAGGATCTCAGGGGGCGCAGGCATTTGTCCGGCGCACTAAGAGTCCAACAGCCAATAGTCCGACAGCCAATAGTCCGACAGCCAATAGTCCGACATGCCAATTATAGTCCGACGTCCCAGCATTCATAAGGTCCATACGCACGCGCACACACACACTCACAGTCTCACACTCACGCACGCACGCATGCACGCACGCACACATGCACGCACGCACGCATATACACACACACACACACACACACACACACACTGGACAACTGGGCACCTGGACGAGTGGCCACCTGGACGAGTGGCCAGCCGGACAACTGGCCACCTGGATGGCTTGGCGCTAGAGCTCGACCGGCAGAAGGCTGGTCGAGGTCTAGTTGTTTTATATATAAAAGTTCAATGTTTCTGAGGCTGCCACTGCCTCAACTAATCCAATGGTTCTCAAACCACTTACAACGACCGCCATAACAACAAGAGAGTTACACAGACCTGTAAGAGTCCATTTGGACATTCAAGGAACCCTGGGGGTCCCTGGACCCCACATTTGAGAACCACTGAACTAATCTGTTGAATTCTCTAAGATGAGCAACTGTGAACTCACATGGTAACACAAATGCCTGACAAATCAGTGCCATAATATAAGCCTTCATATTATCTTAAATGGTCTATATAAGATGAAGGCTTGGATTATGGCACTGTTTTATGAAACTGCAAGTCAAGTCTCTTGTCTTTTTATTTTTTCATGTCTGCTGGAAAGTTGTCCTTCAGAAGATCTGTGAACCACTGTAGCTCAATGTGTCTTATAGCAGCTGAATTTCCTGTTTTTATCTATTTTAATTTCAAGTTCTATTCATAGCTGTTGCAGACATAATGGTGCTGTAGTAACATACTGAGTTTAGCAGCGTACTGTCCCATGGTCATCAGTCAGGTTTAGTAGCGTACTGTCCCATGGTCATCAGTCACACATTAAATAATGTTGTTGTTTTTTAACATGTCTGAGTTTTCCTCCATTTGGGTTTGGCTTGAGAGACTAGTCTATACAGCCAAGAAATTCATGTATATTTCACAGTTTACAAAATGGACCACAATTTCAAAAATATTTTTAAGACACATTTTGGCAACTCAAAATATCTTTTGCTCCTATAGACGGTGGTGGAAAAAGTATAACTAAAAATACATCGCATAGATGCACCTGGGACGTATCCTCAGTGATGTGTCCTGAGGTCATCAGGGTTTCGGGTCTACCAACCTCATACCCCTCACTCAGGCAACCCAGCCGGGGTGATCAAGTCCCTACTTACGTCCCAGTAGCTACCCTCGATCAGTCCATCAGGGAATGAGCAAGGCCACACAATCCGTTGCTCCGGAACTACGTCTCACCAGGTCCACTCCTACGTCTCACCAGGCCCAGGACCTGTGCGTTGCACCAGACTCCCAGCACCAGGCACTTCATTCAGGAGTGGTGGATTATAATGGCCCGTTTTATAGTTTTGAAGGGGGCGATGGAATCTATAGCATTGAGGAGGACATTATTGAACCCATTTGTGAAATTGTCGAGAGATCCAGAATAGTTATTGAAAGGAGTGATGACAGTTGGCAGTGCAGATTCTAGTGCTAGTTTGACTGTATTGTTAATGCAGCGGCTTTGTGAGGGGCAGTGGTTAATGGAGGGTAAGGGGATCAAAGCTGTAAAGTCGATGAAATAGTGGTCGGTTACTGATGGGGCAGATGAAGAAACTGTTATATTCTGGATTTTGATTCCACGGGTCAGGACAAGGTCTATGGTATTACCATTTCGGTGTGTGGGTTCTGTGACGGTTTGGGAAAAATCAAGGGATTCAATAAGTGATGTAAAGGCTTTATTAAGTGGGTTGGATTTGTCATTATAATGAATGTTAAAATCTCCTATTATGGCCAGATGGTCAGCACGGATTATGAGGTCTGATAGAAATTGAGAGAATTCCTCTAGAAAAAGGGTGTAGGCACCAGGGGGACGGTATAGGATGGCTATGGAAAAGGGGAGGGCATTTTGACTGGGTAATGATGAGGACATTAATAACAACTCAAATGATGAAAATGTAGTATTGGGTTTTTGGTTGAGTGGATACTTTGCGTTATGGATTAGTGCAACACCACCACCTTTTTTTGTGGTGCGGGCTGATTGGGAGAATATAAAATTAGGTGGGGATGCAGCGATTAGGGGCTGTTCATCATTAGCTGTGAGCCAGGTTTCACAGAGTCCCATCATGTCTAGTTTATGGTCGATTATATAATCATAAATTATAGGGGATTTATTATTTAGGGATCTTATATTGAGGAAGCCAATTTTGAGCTGATTAAGGTTGTTTGTACTGTGTAGTACAGTCTTAACAGTTTTCACGGAATGGAGATTATTTTGATTTAGGCCGTTTTTATTTTGGTGATATTTCCTGTTTCTAATGACAGTTGAGATGGGGTTTGGAGGGGCGTCTAGGTCTAAGTGGTTGACAGGCAGAGATCTAGGCGCAAAGGGAGGTGGAAGTCCTCCCAACCACAAGGTGGGGCTGTGGTGACTATGTGAACTGGTTTGGTGGCTGTGTGAGGTGTCTGACGCGTGTCAGACACTCACTCACAGTCTCACGCACGCACGCACGCACGCACACACACACACACACACACACACACACACACACACACACACACACACACACACACACACACACACACACACACACACACACACACACAGGACAACTGGTCACCTGGATGGCGTGGCGTGGCGTGGCGTGGCGTGGCGTGGCGTGGTGTGGCGTGGCGTGGCGCTAGACCTCGACCGGCAGAAGGCCGGTCGAGGTCTAGTTGTTTTATATATAAAAGTTCAATGTTTCTGAGGCTGCCACTGCCTCAACTAATCCAATGGTTTTCAAACCACTTACAACGACCGCCATAACAACAAGAGAGTTACACAGACCTGTAAGAGTCCATTTGGACATTCAAGGAACCCTGGGGGTCCCTGGACCCCACATTTGAGAACCACTGAACTAATCTGTTGAATTCTCTAAGATGAGCAACTGTGAACTCACATGGTAACACAAATGCCTGACAAATCAGTGCCATAATATAAGCCTTCATATTATCTTAAATGGTCTATATAAGATGAAGGCTTGGATTATGGCACTGTTTTATGAAACTGCAAGTCAAGTCTCTTGTCTTTTTATTTTTTCATGTCTGCTGGAAAGTTGTCCTTCAGAAGATCTGTGAACCACTGTAGCTCAATGTGTCTTATAGCAGCTGAATTTCCTGTTTTTATCTATTTTAATTTCAAGTTCTATTCATAGCTGTTGCAGACATAATGGTGCTGTAGTAACATACTGAGTTTAGCAGCGTACTATCCCATGGTCATCAGTCAGGTTTAGTAGCGTACTGTCCCATGGTCATCAGTCACACATTAAATAATGTTGTTTTTTAACATGTCTGAGTTTTCCTCCATTTGGGTTTGGCTTGAGAGACTAATCTATACAGCCAAGAAATTTATGTATATTTCACACTTTACAAAATGGACCACAATTTCAAAAATATTTTTAAGACACATTTTGGCAACTCAAAATATCTTTTGCTCCTATAGACGGTGGTGGAAAAAGTATAACTAAAAATACATCGCATAGATGCACCTGGGACGTATCCTCAGTGATGTGTCCTGAGGTCATCAGGGTTTCGGGTCTACCAACATCATACCCCTTGTAGTGGCACTCCGTCTAAATGTTCTTAAAAATGTACCACTTGGTGGAGTAGACCTCACAAAAACACAAAACAGTAGTTGTACGCAAACGACAAGACACAAATAACTTTTCTTAAAAAGGTTTTACTGAGAAAAAACACCAAAAGTTACAGAGTCCAATGTATGGTCAAAAAACTGTGTTGCTTCCTTCTATGTCTGACTCCAACTGACTACAAGACTGTGACATCAAACAGAAATACACACAGGTGCCTCCAACTGGTCCAAATTGGCTCCCATTAACATCAAAGGATAATTAGGTCACACTCAGATCAGGTCAGCTAGACCTTTTTAAACACACATGACACTCATGAAATGCAATCAAATATCCAGCATAGCTTTTTAACCCTTTTTAACCAAAATAATTATTAATCTTAATAATGAATTCACTTAAACATAAAACATTGACAATTGGCTCCTACACCCCTCACTCAGGCAACCCAGCCGGGGTGATCAAGTCCCTACTTACGTCCCAGTAGCTACCCTCGATCAGTCCATCAGGGAATGAGCAAGGCCACACAATCCGTTGCTCCGGAACTACTCTGCCGGGACTGGGAGAACCAGATTCTGGTGCGTGGAAGGACTATAGGCTCTGTGGGTTGACTCCTGTCCGGGCCCCTCTACGTCTCACCAGGTCCACTCCTACGTCTCACCAGGCCCAGGACCTGTGCGTTGCACCAGACTCCCAGCACCAGGCACTTCATTCAGGAGTGGTGGATTATAATGGCCCTCCTAAAGGCCTCACCGGGGGTTGTTGGGCTTCCTCCTCACGGAGGATGCAGGCTGGGGCGCCAACCCAGGCTGGGGCGCCAACCCATACTGCTCCCGGGTGCCGTCTACATTGCGGCTGTCACCCGTCTCTCCGGTGGTCACCAGACTAGACCTGGTTGTAATACTGAAATATATAAATGTATTGGCAATGAAATGTACCAAAAGTAAAAGTACTCATTATACAAGTTTTGAGTTTGTTGATTGGCTATTTTCAAATGGCCGAAATGTATCTAGGGCTGAAGTGATTAATGCAATTTTTGTAATAATAATACAAATCTACAAAGTAACTAAAGTTTTCAAATAATTGTAGTGGAGTAAATGTACAATATTTACCTCTGAGGTGTAGTGGAGTAGAAGTAAAAGTACTGGAAATTGAAAATACTCAAGGAAAGGAGAAATACCTCACAATTATAGTGATTAAGAATAGTAACATTATGAAGTACATCTTTGTGATGTCACTGAGATCATAATTGTTACTGATCACGTTTCAGACCTCCAGTTCTAGGCAACACACAGCAACTCTAAGGTATATTAATGACAGTAAAATGTTGAAAATTGGTGGTGGAGTAAATGTGCTTTAATAGTTACTTTAAACCACTGCCTATAGACCTAGACTTTTTTTAAACCTACTAAGAAGATTTCTCTGGACATTGAAAAAATGAAACGTGCTTGCTTTCTGTTGAGGATGTCATTTGCAGTGCGCTATGTGCCCTGTGAGCCACTAGATGGCAGCAATAATGCATTTTAAACACATTATTAGCTCCCCAACCACCACAGTCCACACCCTCCTCTTGATATTTCTTCCTGCCTGCCCTAATCTCAATTTTAATTAAAGCCCCATGCAACAACACATACATGTATTACATAATCGCCTTGCCTTGCGTTATGTTGCAGTGTTTGATTACAAATAAATAAATAAATAAAATGGAGAATCTGCTTTGATGAAGAAAAAGGGCAGAGGTCACATGAAATGGTGATTGATCTCATACTGTGATAATCAATGATGGCAATTATTTGGCTATAACTCTATAGCTCTTCTGATCATCAGTGTTGGGCAATATTACTGAAGAGAGTATAGCCTAATAGGCTACTTATTATATATTAAAAAGTAATAATACTATATATTACTTATTACTTGGAATCAAGAGTAATATATTATATTACACATTATAGCCTATTACATGTTACTTTTTGTACAAATTGTATTTAAATAAAAATCCACTGATAAATGAATATTTTGTAAAACTATTAAGTAGAAAAATAATATGGTTGTTAAAATCATATGTTTGTGACAATTATCAGAAGATAATATGATCTCTATACATTTAACCAAAGTGAATTTCTGTCACTGGACACATGTTCAAGTTAAGTTAAAGTTTATTTATGAGCACAAGATGCCTTTCTAAATGCCTGAAAGGGGAAGTGACAGGAACAAAAAAGCAAAGATGTATAACAATGTAATACATGTTGACTGTAGTGTCCCACTTTAGCAAAAAGTCAGCCCAGAGTAATACAATAAATGCACAAAAATGTATTAAAACTGGTTTGGGTTATGTGACTATGTCTAGTGGACAATAGGGTGACCAGATCCAAACTGTTCATTTGAGGGACAGAAGTATCGCTTGTGTGGGACAAGTGGGATGGGGGGACCCCGTCCCACTTGTCCCACACAAGCGATACTGGAGTACCGGGATAGTAACTACTTGAGTTGCTGTTAAATGCCTTGATGACTGTCATATTCGACCATGGCCTATTGGCTATAATTTATAAACTCCTCTGGTGTCTCACATTTTGTTTTGAAATCATGCTTTATTTTTATGCTATTTTAACAGGCTTAAAAACCAATGCCAACTATTAGGGGACTAACTATTAGGGCATTTGAACACTGATGCAATTGCCTGCCAGTCGCAATGTGGGACAGACATGGTCTCAATTTGTGGGACGCCTGAAAAGTCTTGGAAATGAGGGACTGTCCCACGCAAAGAGGGACATCTGGTCACCCTAGTGGACAACGTGTCCTAGATGAATTGAATGAACTTTAAACACTCTTCAAATATACCTTTCCCATCATGTATACTGCCAAAAATATGCAAATACACCTTGGACATTAAAATATATTTTCATATTCATATGCTTAGATATATATATATATGCACACATACTGTATAGGCAAGTTCCCAGGTAGGTTCCCAGGTTTACATGTGTTACCTCATATGTGCATAGACTGGTATAATATGCACACAATGAATAATACATGCTGTGTATATTCGTTTCTTTTTCTTCTTTCTTTTATAAAATGAGGAACCCTAACCCCTAACCAATAATATAATTGAAAAGTTCATATACAATTAGTTGAGAAAAATGAGTTGGTTTATAGGCCTAACACCTTTATTAATAATAGCAAAGATATTAAAGCCCTTTCAACAGAATTCAGCAGAAACTGCATGTGGCGTCACTGATATTAACTTTTGCAGACATTGAACAACACAATAACATGCCAATGATGCCATCCTTTATTCCTTTCGTTACAGTTTACTGTTTACACACATGGCTTTTTGTTGTTGTTGTTGTTGTTGTTGTACATAGTAGGCCTACTTAGAAAAAGCTTAACCTACCTGATTTCATTGGGCTCTACCTATCCCCTCTCTTTCCCCCCACCCAAGCACCCACCCCATCGAATAGAGAGGAAGGAAGAGAGGAGCACAAAAGTGTGGGTGTCTGTGAGTCTGACTGACTCGCTGTTTTTCCCCATTCTCTGTGATTTTGTCGGTGTGTTTGTAGACCCTTATAGTTCAGATTTAAGCGTTGTATTTGACCATGCTGTATGTTCACGTTGTTATACCGACCCGTCCTCCTCAAATGGGACTTATGGAAGTACAAAGCCTAACAGAACACACCGAGGCAGTGAACCACAACCAAACCAAACACCAACCAGAGTAGTAGAACTCGCCCCGAAGCATGTGTTGTGTTTTTGCCCTCAAAACGGTGCAGCCACACTTCCCCCTGCAAGTGCTCCTAAACACAGGAACAACCATTTCAATTCAAATGAGCTTTATTGGCATGAGAAAACGTATAAGTGTCAAAATATAGTAAAAAACAGTTGGAAATGGGGAAAGTATATGCAGTTGGAGGGGGTAGAGCATTTTGTAAACAGAGCTATGTCACATTGCGTGTCATAATAAAGCTTTTTTGAAACAAATAGAAGCAATTTTTTGCAGTCACTTTGGGACAAATAGCAGCAATTCTTTCTCAAGGCTATCTAGTATACAAAACAATAAAAGCAATCAGTGGTGTAAATGATCTGCTATTTTAGTACTTTAAGTAGCCTACAAGGTTTCTTCGACTATGCATGCACCTCTTGGTGGCAGCGGTGGACGGACGGTTTGCGGAGCGGTCTTGATACCGGAAGGTCGCCAGTTCGAATCCCCGGACCGGCACGTTAAAATTACCACCGCTGAAGTGCCCTTGAGCAAGGCATTGAACCCCTACCATGAAATGTTCTATGAGCAGGGTGTGGCTGTAAACAAGCATCTCGAGCTTAGTCCACTTCCCTGGGTAAACAAAGAACTTTGCTTTGCTTTGCTTTGCTTTACAGCACCTCAAAGGCCCTTAAAACAAGGCTCCAGACTTCCCAAAACAAACTGGTCAGTGGTCAGGCTACTACTTATTCACTCCCTGAAGGCCGAACCCACCTCACCCCTGCCCACTTTGACAGGCTGGAATGGCTTAGGGTGGACGAGTGTACGAGAGTACAGCATCTTGCAATGGGTCTGGTCCACAAGATTCGATACACCACCAAGTTACCCATGTACCTGTCTAAATACACCACACCCACAACACCAGAGGGAGTTCAACAAACCATGTGCAACCCAGATTCAGCACAAACAAGGGACTAAATTAATTCGCTCCAATGCCACCAAAATGTGGAAGGCCCTACCAACTGTCATTAAGACATGTGAATCCCTTGACGCTCTCAAAGGGCACCTACAGACGGCAGCCCCCTGTAAAATCTGAATCTGTGTTGAGGAAAGAGATTGTGTTAGATTGTGTATAATGTGTGTCGGTCGGTTTTAACTATATTTGTCATGAGTTAGGCTATGTCTGGTCATTTATTTGATTTTCATCTATTTTTTTTCCCTTTTGTTTAAAATCATTTTTGTGTGTTTCTGGTTTATCATGTATATATATTATATTGATTTTGTATGTACTTTAAGGTATATTTTTAATGCATAATTTTCGCAATTTAAGATAATTGTTTTTGTCCTTGGTATGTACATGAATGTGCATACTGTAGGTTATTTAATGCTCTTTAATTGTTATTTTTGTGTGTACATTTTGTATTTATTTTAATGTATTGTAAAGTTTTTAATTAATAATAAATAATACAACTTTATTTGTATAGCACCTTTCATGACATGAAATGCAGCTCAAAGTGCTGTACAGAGCAATGGAGAAAAAAAAGATAAGAAAAGCAAGGCATAAACAAATAAGATTACAATAAATTTGTAATTTGATCCCAGGAAGAATAGTCTCTGCTGAGGCAGTGACTAATGGGGATCTAAAATAAACAAAAATAAACAAATAAACAAATAACCCAACACAATACAGTTGTTGTCAGTTAGTGTTGGGGGCAAAACAAGTACCCCAGGCTCCTCAGCAGCCAGCCACCCAGACTCAGACCCAGACAGAGTTGGTTGGTGCTCGGAGAGAGAGGCAGGCCTAACAATCGGTCCCTACTCTCTGTCTCTGGAACCTTTTTTGGGAGAAAAAAAAAAAAAACACAAGACGCGACAAACATTCTCCTGACTGGGTAATGTGCTTTTCATTTGTTTTGTTTGCTATCCCCAGTTATGCTCATTTTTGGGGGGAAATAGAGGCTTTCAAATTAACTTAAAAAAGTGTTATTGATAGCCCCAACGTTAATGGTGCGCTAAGTCTTGCTAGCTGGGGCTAGCCTAACGCTAGTTTAGCTGTGTCTTTTACACTAGTTGTTACACACAGCTGCTTTTAGCCAAAGGAAGCGCAGCCATACACTCTTTTGTTGGCAAGAAAAAGACAAGCAAGGTGTTTATAAATAATGTCAATATACTGGCATCTCTCCTGTTCACCAAGCGATCTTTCTTTAAGTGTGTTTTGTTGTTGTTGGAACAACGGCGTGATTTTTGTGGGTGGAAAGGAAATCTCGTGCTTGTCGTTGTGTGTGTGTGGGGTTGTCTGGTCTGCTGCTTTTCAATGGAGAATATATGTAGTTAAAGCTGTTATTATTGTGTATTTATTGTATACATCAATGCAATGGAATCTAAGAATGTTGGACTAGACTCTAGTGGATTAATTCTATTGGGGAATGAGTTGACAGCCTAACTTTATGCTAGAGCCAGGTGGTGGGACTACTAGAATACACGGAAGTCAAGTCTCTCTCTCTCTCTCCCCACCATGATGGGAAATAGGAATCAAAGTCCACTCTTTCTCTCTCTAGGCGTTATTAATTTGCCATGGAATGGAATTACATCATGCCCACTTTGAGTTTGAATTCCACCTGGCTGAAACCGCCCACCGTTTTTTCTACTGTGTGTGTGTGTGTTCTCTGCAAGCTAAAATATGTGTGTGATCATGCATGGAAGCCAACTTTTCACTTATTGTAGTATTGTTATTGGAAGTTGGAATGATATTCGTCCATAATGCAAAAGAAGAAACACCCTTTTCATCATCATGTCCCACCTGGTCTTTGATGTGGTCTGGACTGCCACATCGAAAACATTAGTGTGTGCGGGGTTGTTCGCCCCTTTGAATTGAACTGTGAGTGTGTGTGTGTGTTGGGGGGGTGGGGGGGGAGAACCTGTTCGTCTGTTTGTGTGGGGTGTGGTAGGGTGTTGGGCGTGGTTGTTGTTGCATTATTCACAGGCTCTTGTCTATGCTGACACCTTCTCAACTTACAGTAGTTCAGAGTAGTCCGTGGCAAGCAAGCAAGAGACACCCTCCACCAAAAGACTTTGGACTAGTACATTTATTTATTTGTCACTCAATTCAATTAAACTCAAAGGAGCTTTATTGGCAGAAAACGTACGGTTTCCATTTGACAAAGCAAGTGTCTGTCAACTCACAATATAGTAAAAAGCAGTTGAAAATGGGGAAAGTATATACGGTTGGAGGGGGTACAGCATTTTGTAAACAGCTGTCACATTGCGTCGTTATATGTAACATGTTA
Organism: Electrona antarctica; assembly: GCF_951216825.1. Lineage (NCBI taxonomy): Eukaryota > Metazoa > Chordata > Actinopteri > Myctophiformes > Myctophidae > Electrona > Electrona antarctica. The sequence continues at coordinate 4,822,073 of NC_136809.1, read as the reverse complement.
TACAGTGTATAAAGCATTTTTGAAACGGCAGCATTTTTAGTCACTTTGGGACAAATAGCAGCATTTTGTCTGAAGACTATTTAAATAGTATACAACAAGGTAGCAGCTCTATTTACATGTGCAGTAGGTATAGCAGTCTTTATGTTCATTATGTTGACTACATGTTGACATGAAATGTTGTTGGTAGTTCCTTGTTGTGTATTACATGAAGATGGCCACTGGCATGTCCATCAACATGCCTGCCTATATATGTGCTTGTTTTAGCCAGCTGGCTGGCTTCTTGCATTTTTGGACTTCATAGTACAATACCTATTCCCTAATAGACATTCTTTTAACAAAGACATTGTAAAGCCTAATCGCGACATTACATGTCAGCTGATATAAAGTAGCTGCCTGTTTCAAAGTGGCATAACCAGGGACGACACATCTCTTGTCTTGCTGTGGCTGGAAATTCCCAAAAGTCACCCTGTTAGGTTTAGCTATTTGTTTATTTTTTACCAGCCAGCATGATTTGTTAGAATAGAACAGGGCTGCTAAATGTGAGTCATTTTTGCCCGACAAACTGGACTGTTTAACCCATTTAGGCTGACGTCGAAATTTAAAAAGTTTTCTGAAAAAACCTTATGTTTCTGTATCAGTGGTGCTCAATATTTCATGTCAAGGACCACAAAAATGATATGTAATATGCCTCCGCCCCACATCTGAAAATATGTTGTTCCAGGGACCTCCCCAGAAGCAAAGATTTTAGTTAAAATGTTCACTCTGTAATAATATATAATTATTCAAAGATTTGGGGCTCATTTTCACGATTTTTCAAAAATAGCAGACCTACAAGCTCATAGCGCGGCACTCGTGCCGCGCTATGAGCTTGTAGATCTGCTATTTTTCAATAGCTAAAGTATAACATAATGCTTTAAAACACCAGAAAGGGTCCCCGCCCAAAATGGGTTAAAGCAAGCTCAATCGGACAGCCACATTCAACATTTACCAGCATTCGGATGGTCGCGAATGCAAATTATGTCACATCGTTCATAATCAGCTGATCAGAGAGCTAATCTATTACAAAGAGATGTTTGTCATACTTGGGCCACTCAATCCCTGCAGTCATAGGATATGAGTAAACAGAAGCCCTTTTCATAGATGGATCCCACAATATTGATGTAAAGGAGAATGTTACGTATTATTATGCTGGCTTTGCCTTTTCTTTTTACACAGAACATTCAAGTAACCAAACAAAGTTGGTGTAAACTCCGCCCCATGTTGGTGTAAACTCCGCCCCATGTTGGTGTAAACTCCGCCCCATGTTGGTGTAAACTCCGCCCCATGTTGGTGTAAACTCCGCCCCATGCATGCTTTTAAATGGCATGTTTTTCCGGAATCAGATGTTATGATTGACATCTTTATTCACCAAAAATGCATGCATATCACTTAACCCATTCAACCCCCTTTGGTGTTTATTTAAATGTTATACTTTAGCTATTAAAAAATAGCAGATCTACAAGCTCATAGGACGGCACCGAGTGCCGCGCTATGAGCTTGTAGATCTGCTATTTTTTTTTTAAATCGTGAAAATGTGAGGCAGCGAACGTTTTCAACTCAAAGCTTTGCTTCTGAGGGGGTCCCCGGCCGGAACAACATATGTTCAGATGGTGGTCGGTGGCCAATTAAGTGGAAGAGAGATGCACATTTTTAAACTCTTGTCTTGTTCTCTCTTCCTCTCTCACACGTGCGCTCACATCTTGAGATGACAGCTGTTGTCGGTAGGTAGATAATGGAGCTGGGGAAATGACTGCCACTGTATATCATCCGCCTTAGGCTTATTTACCACTCATTTTCAGAGCTTCCAGATCACACATGGGACAGATAGATGGAAGGAAGCATTTGGAAAGTGTGGGAGTAGTAAACTCATCTTAACCCATTCAGGCCTGACGTCGAAATTTAAAAAAAAAAGTTTTCTAAATCATGACAATTTTCGGAAAGATTTGAGGCACATTTTAACGATTTTTCAAAAATAGCAGACCTACAAGTTCATAGCGCGCCACTCGGTGGCGCGCTATGAGCTTGTAGATCTGCTATTTTTCAATAGCTAAATTATAACATAATGTTTAAAACGCTAACGCTAACGTGACATGGATGCGTTCCAGGTCTCAATGGATTAAGAGACAGGACAGACTCACGACAACTCACTCCTATATTAAGTTCCATGGGAAATTGTGGTTGTGAAAATAGATGTGTTTAAGCACTAAAACATATTTTAAAATGCAGCAAAAAACATCACTATTCGGTCACTACTAGTGTGCGTTTGTGTGAGAGAGACACGTCGGACAACGTGAGATGCATCAGAATTTAACCTCGCCTCACCAGGCTGTCCACCTCGGGAGGAAAGCCTGGTCTCTGTTCCAAAAGTGCCGTGTGAACCGGTCTGGAACGGATGATATCGTTACGTCATGTTGTAGTATTGTTTTGTAGTCATCAGGATGATATCGTTACGTCATGTTGTAGTATTGTTTTGTAGTCATCAGGATGATATCGTTACGTCATGTTGTAGTATTGTTTTGTAGTCATCAGGATGATATCGCTACGTCATGTTGTAGTATTGTTTTGTAGTCATCAGGATGATATCGTTACGTCATGTTGTAGTATTGTTTTGTAGTCATCAGGATGATATCGCTACGTCATGTTGTAGTATTGTTTTGTAGTCATCAGGCAGGAACAATCAAACGGAACTTCCTTTTCCCTCAAACCGGAAGAATAACAATAAAAGCTCTCGTAGCCTGTAGCTTTTATTGAGAAAAATCAGTTTGAGGGAAAAGGAAGTTCCGGAAGATTGATGACTACAAAACAATACTACAACATGACGTAGCGATATCATCCTGATGACTACAAAACAATACTACAACATGACGTAGCGATATCATCCTGATGACTACAAAACAATACTACAACATGACGTAGCGATATCATCCTGATGACTACAAAACAATACTACAACATGACGTAGCGATATCATCCTGATGACTACAAAACAATACTACAACATGACGTAGCGATATCATCCTGATGACTACAAAACAATACTACAACATGACGTAACGATATCATCCTGATGACTACAAAACAATACTACAACATGATGTAGCGATATCATCCTGATGACTACAAAACAATACTACAACATGACGTAGCGATATCATCCTGATGACTACAAAACAATACTACAACATGACGTAGCGATATCATCCTGATGACTACAAAACCATACTACAACATGACGTAGCGATATCATCCTGATGACTACAAAACCATACTACAACATGACGTAGCGATATCATCCGCTCCCGACCGGTTCATGAATCCGAAATGGAATGGTGCCCAGGCTAATCAGAAATAGGTTGGAGGAGAAAGTGAAGAGATTAAGAGAAGCAGGGAGCAGTTGGAGGCAGAAAGCTGCATGGACATGGGACATCACAATCACACACACCTGTCCTTCCATATCGACTGTCCCTTTTTACACAGATGCATGTTAATTTGTCTCTCTGACTACCCCCGCTGCCAGGCGTGCAAGTTGCAACCCATTCTCTGTGTCCGACCAAGAGGTCGGCAGAATAATGTCACAACATTCCCACCTAGATTCCAGCCCAACAGGCTGACCAAAAAGGGGCTAGATTTGGAAGTGATGATTGTGAACGAGTTTGGAGAAGTTTGCTGACTTCAATAAATTACCTCTTTGGTTGACATATTGACTTCTTTGCATCCCTGGGTTGTGTGTTATATTATTATTTTGTTCTTTCGTTTTATTGAACCAATTGATTGACGGTACTTCTGCATTTCACTATCATCTTTATGCTCGTTGTGTTATTATTATAATACTGTAATTTAAGAGATGGAAGGAATAAGGGAAAGAGCCACGACCTGTGCGGGGAGAGCGTGAGGGCAAGAAAGTATGTTTTGTATGTCTGTGTGTAACATTTTTGTATTACTAATTATTTGTATGTCTTTTTCTTATTTTTATATTTAACCCATTCTGGGCGGGAACCCCTTTTGGTTCCCTTTCCTCAACTTAAATCTTTGCTTCTGGGGGGGGGGGTCCCTGGAACAACATATTTTCAGATGGGGGGTCCGCGGCCAATTACAGATAATTCTTGGGGTCATTGACATGGAAAAAGGTTGAGCACCACTGAGTCATAGAAACAGATCTTTCTGAAAACTGTCATGATTTAGAAGACATTTGTAGAATCCGGTCTAAATGGGTTAACACTTGTTTGTTTATTGTCATACTGTCATACACATAGAAAACAAAGATAACTTTGACTTTTCTCCTGCCAGTGCCGGCCAGAATGTATTCCTAGTTCCTACTAGTGCTCGTCCAACTGACCGTGGTTTTGTAGTAGTAGTAGCTCAGTGCTCAGTGCTCAGCCAGTCACTCTAGCCAGCCAGAGGTATCATTGTAGTAGTAGTAGCTCACTGCTCACTGCTCAGCCAGTCACTCTAGCCAGTTGGTTTTGTAGTAGTAGTAGCTCAGTGCTCAGCCAGTCACTCTAGCCAGCCAGAGGTACAGTTGGAGGCCATCGATATTGTCCTTTTCTTTTTGCTGAGGTTTGCGTGATCTGCGCAAAAGGACAGTTAACCCATTTTGGGGCGGGAACCCCTTTTGGTGTTTTAAACATTATGTTATAATTTAGCTATTGAAAAAATAGCAGATCTACAAGCTCATAGCGCGCCACCGAGTGGCGCGCTACGAGCTTTGTAGGTCTGCTATTTTTGAAAAATCGTGAAAATATTTATTTCAGAAAACTGGAGGATTTAGAAGGATTTTTTTTTAAATTTTGAGGTCAGGCCTAAATGGGTCAAATGATAAGGGACAATATCGGTGGCACCCAACTGTAGTTCCTACTAGTGCTTTGTAGTAGTAGTAGCTCAGTGCTCAGCCAGTCACTCTAGCCAGCCAGAGGTATCATTGTAGTAGTAGTAGCTCAGTGCTCACTGCTCAGCCAGTCACTCTAGCCAGCCAGAGGTATCATTTCTGAGCCTGGGTAATGACGGGCTTTCAGAGTGCACCATGGGTGTGTCACGCTGACACACGGAAGCTGGGTTCTTTTTTATATATTTGCCCTAAATGCCCTTCCTCTACACTCCCGACCCTGCTGAACGGCTACAACTGTGGTCTGTGTGTTGCTGTTGTTGGAATTGTCTGTCAGTGTCTTTCGTTCTTTCTTTCACATTTCTTATCAAGGCGAGTGTTGAGTACACCGGCTAATAAGCGACCATGCAGGCCAAGGCCAAGTAGAGGAATCCCAGTCAGGGTTGTCAGTCTGCTTATATTTCCCGCAACTTTTAGCTACAAGATAGTGCTTGTTTTATTCCAAAGTTTGCGGGTTGCATTTTTCTTTATTAGGATTATATGGCCATATTATTGGGCTTGTTTTTCCAATGGAAGATTTGGCTGAATCCCAGTGCAGTGATACAAAAGGCTAGCAATTGAATCCTCAGTCTCTCTCTCTAGTCTTGGTCAAGTAACTTTCAGTCAGTCTGTACTGTAGTTGTGGGGACCTACCACGGGTCACGGACAAAGTGAGAAGGATGAGGCTGGCCGGGCACTGCGTCAGGCACCCAGAACTAGAGGCTGGCAGGGCACTGTGTAGGGCACCCAGAACTAGAGGCTGGCAGGGCACTGCGTCAGGCACCCAGAACTAGAGGCTGGCAGGGCACTGCGTCAGGCACCCAGAACTAGAGGCTGGCAGGGCACTGCGTCAGGCACCCAGAACTAGAGGCTGGCAGGGCACTGCGTCAGGCACCCAGAACTAGAGGCTGGCAGGGCACTGCGTCAGGCACCCAGAACTAGAGGCTGGCAGGGCACTGCGTCAGGCACCCAGAACTAGAGGCTGGCAGGGCACTGCGTCAGGCACCCAGAACTAGAGGCTGGCAGGGCACTGCGTCAGGCACCCAGAACTAGAGGCTGGCAGGGCACTGTGTCAGGCACCCAGAACTAGAGGCTGGCAGGGCACTGTGTCAGGCACCCAGAACTAGAGGCTGGCAGGGCACTGTGTCAGGCACCCAGAACTAGAGGCTGGCAGGGCACTGCGTCAGGCACCCAGAACTAGAGGCTGGCAGGGCACTGCGTCAGGCACCCAGAACTAGAGGCGGGCAGGGCACTGTGTCAGGCACCCACAACTAGAGGCTGGCAGGGCACTGCGTCAGGCACCCAGAACTAGAGGCTGGCAGGGCACTGCGTCAGGCACCCAGAACTAGAGGCTGGCAGGGCACTGCGTCAGGCACCCAGAACTAGAGGCTGGCAGGGCACTGCGTCAGGCACCCAGAACTAGAGGCTGGCAGGGCACTGTGTAGGGCACCCAGAACTAGAGGCTGGCAGGGCACTGCGTCAGGCACCCAGAACTAGAGACTGGCAGGGCACTGCGTCAGGCACCCAGAACTAGAGGCTGGCAGGGCACTGCGTCAGGCACCCAGAACTAGAGGCTGGCAGGGCACTGTGTCAGGCACCCAGAACTAGAGGCTGGCAGGGCACTGCGTCAGGCACCCAGAACTAGAGGCTGGCAGGGCACTGCGTCAGGCACCCAGAACTAGAGGCTGGCAGGGCACTGCGTCAGGCACCCAGAACTAGAGGCGGGCAGGGCACTGCGTCAGGCACCCAGAACTAGAGGCTGGCAGGGCACTGTGTAGGGCACCCAGAACTTGAGGCAAGTACATTGACCCTATGGAAGCCAACCCAGGGCAAAGCCAGGAGGGGAAAGAAGCGCACCACCTAATGTAGACGTGCTGCGGCGCGACAGCTTGGCTGACAACACTGCAGAGCTCAAGAACCTGATGTTGGATAGGACATTGTGGAGGACAGCGATCCAGGAATCCCGAGTTGGTGTTGGCTAGACCTCACTCTCGCAGCAACTAACTGTAGTTGTAACTATGGCTTTTCTAGTGTACTAACTGGACCCGGTAGGAGGCTAGCTAGCTGCAGTCACAGTGCTGCTGTTTGACTTACTTTATGATTAACCACTGGTCAGTGCCGTGGTCACTGTACCTTGTTGGCACAGATGCCACCTGTAAGTAACCACTTCCTGTAAGTAACCACTTCCTGTAAGTAACCACTTCCTGATGCCTTTTCCTTTGGATGGTTTGTACTGTGTGTTCTATAGTAATTAGGCATTAGATGGATTTATGGTTTTGTGGGACATAAAACCCATTTTGGTTTTCTAAAGGCCAATGATGGATGTTTAAATTATTATTTGTATAATTATTTGACCCATTTTGACCTGAGATCAGATTCTAAAAATGTCTGTTTGAAAATGACAGTTTTCTGAAAAAGCTATGTTTCTATGTCAGTCGTTCTTAGATTTTTCAAAAACAGCAGACCTACAAGCTCATAGCGCGCCACTCGGTGGCGCGCTATGAGCTTGTAGATCTGCTATTTTTAAATAGCTAAAGCATAACATAATGCTAACACCAAAAGGGGTTCCCGCCCCAAATGGGTTAATCATTAATGGACTAATTATTTGATTAGTCCAGTTATAAATTGAATGGGTGAAGTGGAACACGGCAACGGCATCTAACTCTCGGATATGATTTATGAACGGTTGCTTTTCAGCAGCACCAAAAGGTCAGACATAACAGCCGCTAAAGGTGTCTTTAGGGCTGATCACAGCGGACGACGCTTCAGTGTCTGTGGGCTTCTTTTGGTAAATGGTGCATTTATCCAAGGCACTTTACATACAGCTGTAGGATTGTCTTACTTCACTTTAAAATGACAGTGAACTGGTGAAGAACAAGTAAAGAGATTGCTGTAGTAGAGACAACTACAGCAATCTCATGTGAGATTGCTGAGGGGCCTGGCTGAAAGTGAGTGACAGGTGTGTATCTGGTTGCCTGGCAACACCAAGACCAGGAGGCGCTGCAAGCTCTGCTCTGCTTCTGGCAACACCAAGACCAGGAGGCGCTGCAAGGCCAAGACACCAAGAACACCAAGACCAGGAGGCGCTGCAAGGCCAAGACACCAAGAACACCAAGACCAGGAGGCGCTGCAAGGCCAAGACACCAAGAACACCAAGACCAGGAGGCGCTGCAAGGCCAAGACACCAAGAACACCAAGACCAGGAGGCGCTGCAAGGCCAAGACACCAAGAACACCAAGACCAGGAGGCGCTGCAAGGCCAAGACACCAAGAACACCAAGACCAGGAGGCGCTGCAAGCTCTGCTGCTTCTGGCAACACCAAGACCAGGAGGCGCTGCAAGCTCTGCTCTGCTCTGTAGACTGTACAGACCTGTGTTTTTCTCCCTGCAAACAGAGTCTGTTCTGGTGTGATCAGCCCATTAAGGCCCTGTTCTGGTGTGATCAGCCCATTAAGGCCCTGTTCTGGTCTGGTGTGATCAGCCCATTAAGGCCCTGTTCTGGTCGGTGTGATCAGCCCATTAATGTCCTGTTCTGGTCGGTGTGATCAGCCCATTAATGTCCTGTTCTGGTCGGTGTGATCAGCCCATTAATGTTCTGGTCTGGTGTGATCAGCCCATTAATGTTCTGGTCGGTGTGATCAGCCCATTAAGGCCCTGTTCTGGTCGGTGTGATCAGCCCATTAAGGCCCTGTTCTGGTCGGTGTGATCAGCCCATTAAGGCCCTGTTCTGGTCGGTGTGATCAGCCCATTAAGGCCCTGTTCTGGTCGGTGTGATCAGCCCATTAAGGCCCTGTTCTGGTCGGTGTGATCAGCCCATTAAGGCCCTGTTCTGGTCGGTGTGATCAGCCCATTAAGGCCCTGTTCTGGTCTGGTGTGATCAGCCCATTAAGGCCCTGTTCTGGTCTGGTCTGGTGTGATCAGCCCATTAAGGCCCTGTTCTGGTCTGGTCTGGTGTGATCAGCCCATTAATGTCCTGTTCTGGTCTGGTGTGATCAGCCCATTAAGGCCCTGTTCTGGTCGGTGTGATCAGCCCATTAAGGCCCTGTTCTGGTCGGTGTGATCAGCCCATTAAGGTCCTGTTCTGGTGTGATCAGCCCATTAAGGCCCTGTTCTGGTCGGTGTGATCAGCCCATTAAGGCCCTGTTCTGGTCGGTGTGATCAGCCCATTAATGTTCTGGTCGGTGTGATCAGCCCATTAATGTCCTGTTCTGGTCGGTGTGATCAGCCCATTAATGTTCTGGTCGGTGTGATCAGCCCATTAATGTCCTGTTCTGGTCGGTGTGATCAGCCCATTAATGTTCTGGTCGGTGTGATCAGCCCATTAATGTTCTGGTCGGTGTGATCAGCCCATTAATGTTCTGGTCGGTGTGATCAGCCCATTAATGTTCTGGTCGGTGTGATCAGCCCATTAATGTTCTGGTCGGTGTGATCAGCCCATTAATGTTCTGGTCGGTGTGATCAGCCCATTAATGTTCTGGTCGGTGTGATCAGCCCATTAATGTCCTGTTCTGGTCGGTGTGATCAGCCCATTAAAGCCCTGTTCTGTGAGAGACCCGTCAGACCTCAACGCGCCGTACAGTTCAACATGTTGACTGAACTGGTCGTCGTTTGGGCCGAACCAGTGTTGATTTCGTCGATTAAAACTAAGACGAAAAATGTCCGTCGACTACCTTTTTCCACTGACGAAAACTACATGGAAACTAAATCCAGTATAAGTCATTTTGCAACGCGTCGCAGCGCAACGCGTTGTGAGCTTGTAGATCTGCTATTATCAGCATGCAACCAAGTGTGAAATGACTTCTACTGGATCTCTTGTCCACTAGTCCCTTCCTAACATTTTATTCTAGTTTTTATTTGTTGACGAAATTGTCAGTATATGTAGTCTCAGTTTTAGTCCCCATAGCACAGTTTTTATTTAGTTTCCATTTAGTTTTCGTCTGTGAAAAAAGGTAGTCAACGAAAACCACACAGGCCAGTTATTCAATTCAATCTTTATTGCAGACTCAGGGGAATCCATATCACAGTACAGTACAGTACAGTACAGTACAGACTCAGGGGAATCCATATCACAGTACAGTACAGTACAGTACAGTACAGACTCAGGGGAATCCATATCACAGTACAGTACAGTACAGTACAGTACAGACTCAGGGGAATCCATATCACATTACAAAACAACAATACAATAGGTACAAAAAAGATGATATAGAAAGAAATATGAACGCGAGTACATGAACCAACGTGACTGGGCTTTTTTCTGCCCCCTCAATGTCGCAACTCTTCTATTAGATGGCTCTGGTATTGAATAACTGGGCGGGGCATGCATTTCCTATTTTTATCGTTCCCGACTTGCATCGTTCCTGAGTATTATTACATTTTTGTATTTAACCCATTCATGGCGGGACCCCCTGGTGTTTCAAGCATTACGTTGTACTTTAGCTATTGAAAAATAGCAGATCTACAAGCTTGTAGCGCGGCACTCTTTGAATATATATATTCTTTCAGAGTGAACATTTTAACTCAAATCATTGCTTCTGGGGGGGGGGGGGGGGGGGTCCCTGGAACAACATATTTTCAGATGGGGGTCCGCGGCCAAATACAGATGATTCTGTGTCAGTGGGAGCACCACTGACACAGAATCATAGGTTTTTCAGAAAATTTAGAAGACATTCGTAGTATCTGGTCTCAGGTCTAAATCGGTTAAACAATGGATAATCTTTGTATAAATTAAATCGATTCGTTTTGTTTAGGCTAACTGTGGGCTTAAACAGGAGGAAGTTAGGATGAGACACTGTAGCGTAAATCTGGGCTGGTTCTGTACTGTAGTTCTCTACTCTCCCATGAATCTGGTTCTGTACTGTAGTTCTCTACTCTCCCATGAATCTGGTTCTGTACTGTAGTTCTCTACTCTCCCATGAATCTGGTTCTGTACTGTAGTTCTCTACTCTCCCATGAATCTGGTTCTGTACTGTAGTTCTCTACTCTCCCATGAATCTGGTTCTGTACTGTAGTTCTCTACTCTCCCATGAATCTGGTTCTGTACTGTAGTTCTCTACTCTCCCATGAATCTGGTTCTGTACTGTAGTTCTCTACTCTCCCATGAATCTGGTTCTGTACTGTAGTTCTCTACTCTCCCATGAATCTGGTTCTGTACTGTAGTTCTCTACTCTCCCATGAATCTGGTTCTGTACTGTAGTTCTCTACTCTCCCATGAATCTGGTGCTGTACTGTAGTTCTCTACTCTCCCATGAATCTGGTTCTGTACTGTAGTTCTCTACTCTCCCATGAATCTGGTTCTGTACTGTAGTTCTCTACTCTCCCCTGAATCTGGTTCTGTACTGTAGTTCTCTACTCTCCCATGAATCTGGTTCTGTACTGTAGTTCTCTACTCTCCCATGAATCTGGTTCTGTACTGTAGTTCTCTACTCTCCCATGAATCTGGTTCTGTACTGTAGTTCTCTACTCTCCCATGAATCTGGTTCTGTACTGTAGTTCTCTACTCTCCCATGAATCTGGTTCTGTACTGTAGTTCTCTACTCTCCCATGAATCTGGTTCTGTACTGTAGTTCTCTACTCTCCCATGAATCTGGTTCTGTACTGTAGTTCTCTACTCTCCCATGAATCTGGTTCTGTACTGTAGTTCTCTACTCTCCCCTGAATCTGGTTCTGTACTGTAGTTCTCTACTCTCCCCTGAATCTGGTTCTGTACTGTAGTTCTCTACTCTCCCATGAATCTGGTTCTGTACTGTAGTTCTCTACTCTCCCATGAATCTGGTTCTGTACTGTAGTTCTCTACTCTCCCATGAATCTGGTTCTGTACTGTAGTTCTCTACTCTCCCATGAATCTGGTTCTGTACTGTAGTTCTCTACTCTCCCATGAATCTGGTTCTGTACTGTAGTTCTCTACTCTCCCATGAATCCACAATTATAGTTGTTTCTAGCATGTTTCCTTCCTCCCCTCAAAATAGTAAATTGTGGCACCGCATCTTAGTGTGTGTGTGTGTGTGTGTGTGTGTGTGTGTGTGTGTGTGTGTGTGTGTGTGTGTGTGTGTGTGTGTGTGTGTGTGTGTGTGTGTGTGTGTGTGTGTGTGTGTGTGTGTGTGTGTGTGTGTGTGTGTGTGTGTGTGTGTGTGTGTGTGTGTGTGTGTGTGTGTGTGTGTGTGTGTGTGTGTGTGTGTGTGTGTGTGTGTGTGTGTGTGTGTGTGGCGCGCACACCCGCGCGTTACATTCTGTGCCTAGAGACTGTGGGTCCTATATGGGTCGCATAGAGTGCTTTCATGGGCCGAAGTCTAACGATGGCACAGGCGGTAGTGTCTGGACACAACCTGAGCCAAAACACACACACAGGGCCAAATCTCTGTGACCATTCAAATGTGACTGACTGAGTCAGCAGGATCACTAGCCAAGCCACAATAGCAATTTACCATAGCTTAGCCTCAGCTGTGTGTGTGTGTGTCTGAATGTGTAGTAGATTGAACAGAAATGCATGTCGTCTCCCTGCCTGGCTGCCACGAGTACCAGTGATTTAACCCATTCAGGCCTGACGTCGAAATAAGAAAAACGTTCGCTCTGAAAGAATATATATTCAAAGATTTGTGCCGCATTTTCACGATTTTTCAAAAAATAGCAGATCTACAAGCTCGTAGCGCGCCACTCGGTGGCGCGCTACGAGCTTGTAGATCTGCTATTTTTCAATAGCTAAAGTATAACGTAATGCTTAGTTAAAACACCAAAAGGGGTTCCCGCCCAGAATGGGTTAATCCATTTAGACCTGAGGACGATTCTAAATCCTGACAGTTTTCTGAAAAAAACCCATGTTTCTATGTCAGTTGTTCTCAAACATTTTCATGTCAAGGAGTCGGACCCCCAAAAATATATGAAATTGACCGCCGACCCCCATCTGAAAATATGTTGTTCCAGAGACCCTCCGTCCCAGAAGCAAAGATTTGAGTTAAAAACATTCACTGTGAAATAATATATATATTCAAAGATTTGCACTACATTTTCACGATTCTTCAAAAAAATAGCAGACCTACGAGCTCGTAGCGCGGCACTCTGTGCCGCGCTACGAGCTCGTAGATCTGCTATTTTTCAATAGCTAAAGTATATTAAACATAATGCTTAAAACACCAAAAGGGGTTCCCGCCCAGAATGGGTTAAAAAGGCGGTGTAGTAGTAATGGCTTGGATATGGTAATTGGTGCAATGATCCAATCTCCAGTGTATAACAGCTGCATGCTTTTCTTGTAAGTGCCTAAACCGCGTAATGCCAGGGCTTTCCCATTAGTAGACACACTCAGGACATGAGTTACTAATGGCTTTACAATAGGCTTACAATCGATGGGGGCTCGGAAACGCTGAAGCCATTTGAACCCACTTAGGCCTGACGTCGAAATTTAAAAAAGTGTCGTGTAAATCCTGACAGTTTTCTGAAATACCTCATGTTTCTGTATCAGTGGTGCTCAATATTTCATATCGAGGACAGCGCTCATAGCGCGGCACTCGGTATGACCTTGTAGGTCTGCTATTTCTTTTTAAAAAATCGTGAAAATGTGGCGCAAATCTTTGAATATATATTCTTTTGGAGTGAACGTTTTTAACTCAAATCTTTGCTTCTGAGAGGGGGGGTGTCCCTGGAACAACATATTTTCAGATGGGGGTCGGCGGCCAATTACATATAATGTTTTGGGGTCCTTGACATGAAATAGTTTGAACACCATTGACATAGAAACATAGGGTTTTCTGAAAACTGTCATGATTTAGAAGACATTTGTACTAGAGTATATTCTCAGGTCGAAATGTCAGTGTATCAGTCCTGCCCTGGTACAAACAACATCACTGGGACCGCTTTATTTCTCTGATACCCACTGATGAAAGCCTGACACACACACACACACAAAACAAAACAGTACCGGACTTGGTTGGGACTAGTGCTGCCGGTCATTCTTTGTTTTATACATAGTGAGCCGTCCTGTGTGCACCTGGCAAATGATGAATGGGCTGAGTGTGCTGCTTTCTGTTTCCACCACTTTCTATTCCTCCTAAATGAAGCCAGCATGGGTCAGATTCTGCAGCTAGCGACCACGTCATCATCGTGTCCTTGACCTTATAACTGTAATGCCAGTAGGGGTGCCCATCGTGTCCTTGACCTTATAACTGTATGCCAGTAGGGGTGCCCATCGTGTCCTTGGCCTTATAACTGTATGGCAGTAGGGGTGCCCAACGTGTCCTTGACCTTATAACTGTATGGCAGTAGGGGTGCCCAACGTGTCCTTGACCTTATAACTGTATGCCAGTAGGGGTGCCCATCGTGTCCTTGACCTTATAACTGTATGCCAGTAGGGGTGCCCATCGTGTCCTTGACCTTATAACTGTATGCCAGTAGGGGTGCCCAACGTGTCCTTGACCTTATAACTGTATACCAGTAGGGGTGCCCAACGTGTCCTTGACCTTATAACTGTATGGCAGTAGGGGTGCCCAACGTGTCCTTGACCTTAACTGTGTGCCAGTAGGGGTGCCCATCGTGTCTTTGACCTTATAACTGTATGGCAGTAGGGGTGCCCAACGTGTCCTTGACCTTATAACTGTATGGCAGTAGGGGTGCCCATCGTGTCCTTGACCTTATAACTGTATGGCAGTAGCGGTGCCCAACGTGTCCTTGACCTTATAACTGTATGCCAGTAGGGGTGCCCATCGTGTCCTTGACCTTATAACTGTATGGCAGTAGGGGTGCCCATCGTGTCCTTGACCTTATAACTGTATGGCAGTAGGGGTGCCCATCGTGTCCTTGACCTTATAACTGTATGCCAGTAGGGGTGCCCAACGTGTCCTTGACCTTATAACTGTGTGCCAGTAGGGGTGCCCATCGTGTCCTTGACCTTATAACTGTATGCCAGTAGGGGTGCCCAACGTGTCCTTGACCTTATAACTGTGTGCCAGTAGGGGTGCCCATCGTGTCCTTGACCTTATAACTGTATGCCAGTAGGGGTGCCCATCGTGTCCTTGACCTTATAACTGTAATGCCAGTAGGGGTGCCCAACGTGTCCTTGACCGTGTGCCAGTAGGGGTGCCCAACGTGTCCTTGACCTTATAACTGTATGCCAGTAGGGGTGCCCATCGTGTCCTTGACCTTATAACTGTATGGCAGTAGGGGTGCCCATCGTGTCCTTGACCTTATAACTGTATGGCAGTAGGGGTGCCCATCGTGTCCTTGACCTTATAACTGTATGCCAGTAGGGGTGCCCAACGTGTCCTTGACCTTATAACTGTGTGCCAGTAGGGGTGCCCATCGTGTCCTTGACCTTATAACTGTGTGCCAGTAGGGGTGCCCAACGTGTCCTTGACCTTATAACTGTATGCCAGTAGGGGTGCCCATCGTGTCCTTGACCTTATAACTGTGTGCCAGTAGGGGTGCCCATCGTGTCCTTGACCTTATAACTGTGTGCCAGTAGGGGTGCCCAACGTGTCCTTGACCTTATAACTGTATGCCAGTAGGGGTGCCCATCGTGTCCTTGACCTTATAACTGTATGCCAGTAGGGGTGCCCATCGTGTCCTTGACCTTAACTGTGTGCCAGTAGGGGTGCCCATCGTGTCCTTGACCTTATAACTGTATGCCAGTAGGGGTGCCCATCGTGTCCTTGACCTTAACTGTGTGCCAGTAGGGGTGCCCATCGTGTCGCCTGCGGGCTGATTCATGCCAGAGGACCGCAAGATTATTTCGGACAGATGATTTGTTAAAAAATAATAATAATCACACTTCCGGCCAATCACGTTTGTTGTCCTCGCTTTTTATCTTAAGCCCTCGCGGCCAATCAAATCATCACTATGGGGTACACACAGACACACACAGCTGGGCATAGGATGGGCTAGCGCCCCTCAAAAAAACCTTTTGGGTGGTGACGCTGGTCCCACCATGAATGGTTATCGACTGCCACAACTACCATTGAGCTTGATGTACAATTCAGTGTATGGTGGTACCCCGCCCCCCCCCCCCATCAATGAGTCTTGTTAACTTGTAGATCTGTTTTCAGTGTCATGCATACATTAAGCGTTAGGATGTATCATTTGTCAATATTGACAACAGGGACTGTGGTGCTGAAAATATCAGATCTACAAGATCAACATCGCATTGCATACCCAAGTGTTGTGGGCTTGTACATCTGTTTTCAGCGTGTGGCACATGCATAAATTAAGCATTATGGTCCTCACTCACTGTAGGCATGCACTAGCAGCAGCCTGATTTTAAGCAATATTACACGAGAGGGTGTGCTTTATCGTCATTAATGTACGCCTGCGATGCTGCAGGAACTAAGTACATGTGGCTCAGGGGTAGAGTGGCCGGATGGGAACCACAAGGTTGCAAGTTCGAACCCGGGCTCCCCCAGAGTTAGTGTCGAAGTGTCCTTGAGCAAGACACTGAAGACTGTCTGAACCCCTAATTGCTCCCGATGTGCAGGTTGGTGCCTTGCATGGTTTCAGCCGCCATCTGTGTGTGAATGTGTGTGAATGTGCATAATCTCTGTAAAGCGCCTTGCACCATTTACCATCATATTGTGCGTACAGTCAGTCTCTCTGATGCAGTAGTAGACAATCGTCATGGTTATCATTCAATATGCTTTAATATGCAGATCAGTGTGTCGTCACTGAGTCAGGCAGCTGAGGCCGTATCACAACAGTAAGTAGACTCGTGGATTAAGGCTTATTTCTTAGTGGCCACGACTGATTTCAGTCGTTTGGATGCCATATGAAGTCAGCAGATCCTCTGTGGAAGCACCCTGCGTAGTGAACATAGCCCACATACAAGCGTGCAGATTGATTATTATTTAAGATTGAAGCATTTCAAGTGGCACCTGAAGCAATATGTTAAGAAACATCTCCCATGACATCTTAACAGTCTCGGATATTTCATTTAAAAGTAACCACGCCCGCCTTGTTGCGCTTTGCCTCATCGTAAATTACCTGGTGAGGTAGGGGGGGGGGGGGGGGGGGGGGGGTATGATGCAACAAGAGAAGGATGAACTCTCGTCAGGAGAAAGAGGGACCGTGGATTACCTCCTTTCAGGATGGCTCCCAACAGCTGGGACAGGATGTAACATGCAAGCTCCCCGCTGGAATGCGTGACGGTGCACAGGTCTGTCTCGCTGCCTATCGACCTGTTGTGTGTTTAATGTATGCATGCTTCCCATGGAAAGGGAAAGGAATGGGGAAGACTGGATTCATTTCACCGAAACTCACTCACTGCTGCCCTGTTTGAGTTTTCAAGGGTAAAACAAACGTCAGACAGAACACATACCCCCAGCCCCTCCCATCTTCTTTCTCGCTCGCTCGCACGCACGCACGCACGCACGCACGCACGCACGCACGCACGCACGCACGCACGCACGCACGCACGCACGCACGCACGCACAGTCAGTCATACACTTTTATTTAGTTTGTCAGCCCCTCTCTCTCTCTCTCTCTCTTTGGCTCGCTGACACATACACACTTACACCAGCATACTCAAACTCAATACAGGTCTCATTGTTCACAAAGCCGCCACAGACAGGTGTGTGTGTGTGTGTGTGCGTGTGTGTGTGTGTGTGTGTGTGTGTGCGTGCGTGTGTGTGTGCGTGTGTGAGTCAGAGAGGTCGACGGGGGCCGGCCAACGGTGAATACAGCCAGTGCTGCCTGCTAGTGGGGGGTGCTGATTGGATTTGATCTGCCTGGCTGAGTCAGTGGACTTCTACTGGAGTAGAAAATGATTTTTTACCAATTTTGGAGATGAGCCCTGCGTCTGTCATCAAGTGTGTCATTTGTACTACTAACTAGACAGAGGTTTGAAAAGGACTTTTACGTCCTGACTCAATCATGTCTCACTCACCAGCTCTCTCTGAACACCAGGATCAGTGGAGAAGAATTTGGCTAGTGCCAAACCTGGGAGATTTTATGATTGGGGTTTAGATTGTCTTGTATGTTTTATGGAAGGCTATTGTCTGTGTGTCTGTCTTTGTATGTCTGTTTAACCCATTTATAGGCCTGACATCGAAATTTAAACAATGTTTTCTAAATCATGATCTATATCAGTGGTGCTCAATATTTCATGTCAAGGACCCCAAAAATGGTCGCCGACCTCCATCTGAAAATATGTTGTTCCAGGGACCCCCCCCCCCCCCCCCCCCCCCCCGAAGCAAAGATTTGAGTTAAAAACTTTTGCTGGGAAAGAATATATATTCAAACACATTTTCACGATTTCTTTTTTTAAATAGCAGACCTACAAGCTCGTAGCGCGGCACTCGGTGAGCTTGTAGATCTGCTATTTTTCAATAGCTAAAGTATAACATAATGCTTAAAACACCAAAAGCGGTTCCCGCCCAAAATGGGTTTTAACAAAATAACTTGAGAATGAGGGGTGGGGGTCATGAGAGCTGGTGAGATTGATCAGTAGGCGGTGGGCACTGAAAGAGATTTCAGAAGTTTTGTTTCATTAATTTGCTTCGTTTTGTCATTATAATAATGCAGCTTTTTCTTCTTGCATTCCTTGTGGTGGCAGTGGTACTTATTTAATCCATATATATATTTTTTAATTGACATTGCGAGAGGCATTTAATTGAGATGGGATCAGATTGGAATAGTTTGCCTTGGGTACTAACCGCCTGAAGCCATTTTGGGCGGGAACCCCTTTTGGTGTTTTAAGTGTAATGTTATACTTTAGCTATTGAAAAATAGCAGATCTACAAGCTCGTAGCGCGGCACGAGCTTGTAGATCTGCTATTTTTGAAAAATCGTGAAAATGTGGCACAAATCTTGGAATATATATTATTTCACAGTGAACATTTTTAACTTTGCATCTGGGGTGGGGGGGGGGGGGGGGGGGGCGGTGGCCAATTACATATAGTTTTTGGGGTCCTTGACATGAAAACTGAGAACCACTGACATAGAAACATGGGGCTTTTCAAGAAAACTGTCAGGATTTAGAAGACATTTGTAGAATCGTCCTCAGGTCTAAATGGGTTAACCCATTTTGGGCGGGAACCCCTTTTGGTGTTTTAAACATCATGGTATAATTTAGCTATTGAAAAATAGCAGACCTACAAGCTCATAGCGCGCCACCGAGTGGCGCGCTATGAGCTTGTAGATCTGCTATTTTTGAAAAATCGTAAAAATGCGTCACAAATCTTTGAATAGGTATATATTCTTTCAGAGCCAACGTTTTTTTATTTCGACGTCAGGCCTAAATGGGTTGAAACACGCTTGGCCGCTCGCCCTCAGTCTTTCCCACCGACCGACCGCTCACTGAGCCGAGAGGCTCGCTGTGGAGGTTCTTCACATTTATATGTATTTGTTTAACTGAGAATAAGGTTAGAAAATAGAAATAAGTTTAGGGTCAGGCATAGTTTTACTGGAGTTGAGTTTTATGAATAGGGTTGTGTATTGGCACCGGTTTACTGAGGTTAAGGTTAGGAATAAGGTTTAGACCTGAGGTCTTCTAAATCCTGACAGTTTTCTGAAAACCCCATGTTTCTATATCAGTGGTTCTCAAACATTTTCATGTCAAGGACCCCCAAAAATATATGTAATTGGCCGCCGACCCCCATCTGAAAATATATAGTTCCAGGGAGGGACCTCCCAGAGTTGAGTTAAAACCGCTCACTCTGGAAGAATATATATTCAAAGATTTGCGCCACATTTTCGCGATTTTTCAAAAATAGCAGACCTACAAGCTCGTAGTTTGTAGATCTGCTATTTTTCAACAGCTAAAGTACAACATAAATGCTTTAAAACACCAAAAGGCGTTCCCGCCAAAAATGGGTTAAATCACCAAAAGGCGTTCCCGCCAAAAAATGTTTTTTTTTTGTCTATGTTTTTGTTGAACATTTCAGTTGTAGGGGTGGGTAGCTGATGTCAACAGTTCGATTCTGACTGGAGCTACGTGTGTGAGCTCTTCCCTCGGTTTCCTGTCTCCGTAGTACTAATCTTTTATAAATTTAGCTACAACAACAGAAAAAGCTGCCTTTAAAAATGTTGGTTGGTTCTGTGGGAAAGTGTCAGTTTGTGAGACGAGGTTTTAAATCATGTCTGTAGCTTTCAAGAGCCAAGTCAAATTCCTCATATTCGAACATAAGAGGCCAATAAACATGCAGATTATAATGTGAATGTGTTGTATTTCCTGGTCTTAACCATAGAGTATATATATAATAGAGACTGAACTGGCGCGAAGCTCCGCCCCCCAGCTATTCATGTCAGTGGAAGTTGCTCAGTGGCGTTTTGAAGCACCCGGAAGACTGCCGGAAGTCCCTCCCAGGACCTCAACTTTGAGGTCCTGAGTGACGTAGGGCAACTGAGCGCTCAACGTTAAAGCCCAGCTGCACGGGGTTTCCCGGTCATGAATCCACGGGTCCGCCTGTAGTCCCTCCTCCTACCACCAGGACCCAGAGCTTCAACGTTGGAAAGTCTGCCTGCCCCCTTGGTCTTAACCCATTTTGACCTGAGATCAGATTCTAAAAATGTCTTCTACATCCTGACAGTTTTCTGAAAAAGCTATGTTTCTATGTCAGTCGATTATTCAATAGCTAAAGCATAACATAATGCCCAAAATGGGTTAATGTACAGTGATGGAATGTTCTGAATTTAATTATCGATATCCAGTTGTCAGATAAAACATTACACGGTATTGTGATTTGAATTGGTAAATATTGCCTAGCCCTCTAGAGCCTGGCGGCCGGCCTATATATTATTTAGAAACTATTTAGCATGTTCTCCCCGTGTCCCCTAGGGTAGGTACCCTCACAAAAACATGCAGTAATCCTGGTCTCTAAACTGCCTCCCCCTGGCCAGCCTGATGGAGGGGAAAGGAACTGGTTGGAATAACGTGTTCCTTCCACGCGCTACGTCCAACCAGGGAAACTCCCCCCTGTCAGGTGTAAAGGAGCAACTTGGACACTCAGGCATGAAGGAAGCATGATTTCAAGTCCGTTGCTCTCCCCATGTCCCCCATATATGGGGACTAGGTTGGCGGAGGGTGTGTAGAGCCCAGGATCACATTAGATAATTGACACAGGGGTGAAAAATGGGTTACAAAATCGAGGGAAAACAAAACAAAAAAACTATTTAGCAGATGTGTATCCGATTCCGTGTAGGCTAAATTTGGTCGATATAGAGCACAGAAGTCTGACTGCAGCTAGAGGCCGCTACCCCCTGTTTTTATTATTTTATTTTCAGTGCATAGTATGTGAAAAATTCCAGCCTTTTCCCTCGTTAGTAGCCAATTATTTTGACCCTCTTTTTCTCCCCAATTGAGCTGTTACGCCAATTAATTCCTCTCCATACACACACTTCTGTGTATCCTGAAAGACCCCTGTGCTTCTCTGGGCATAGAGGGGCGGAACAAACTAAAGACCCCTGTGCTTCTCTGGGCATAGACGGGCGGAACAAACTAGACCCCTATGCTTCTCTGGGCATAGACGGGCGGAACAAACTAGACCCCTATGCTTCTCTGGGCATAGACGGGCGGAACAAACTAGACCCCTATGCTTCTCTGGGCATAGAGGGGCGGAACAAACTAAAGACCCCTGTGCTTCTCTGGGCATAGAGGGGCGGAACAAACTAAAGACCCCTGTGCTTCTCTGGGCATAGAGGGGCGGAACAAACTAAAGACCCCTGTGCTTCTCTGGGCATAGAGGGGCGGAACAAACTAAAGACCCCTGTGCTTCTCTGGGCATAGAGGGGCGGAACAAACTAGACCCCTATGCTTCTCTGGGCATAGACGGGCGGAACAAACTAGACCCCTATGCTTCTCTGGGCATAGAGGGGCGGAACAAACTAAAGACCCCTGTGCTTCTCTGGGCATAGAGGGGCGGAACAAACTAAAGACCCCTGTGCTTCTCTGGGCATAGAGGGGCGGAACAAACTAAAGACCCCTGTGCTTCTCTGGGCATAGAGGGGCGGAACAAACTAAAGACCCCTGTGCTTCTCTGGGCATAGAGGGGCGGAACAAACTAAAGACCCCTGTGCTTCTCTGGGCATAGAGGGGCGGAACAAACTAGACCCCTGTGCTTCTCTGGGCATAGAGGGGCGGAACAAACTAAAGACCCCTGTGCTTCTCTGGGCATAGAGGGGCGGAACAAACTAGACCCCTATGCTTCTCTGGGCATAGAGGGGCGGAACAAACTAGACCCCTATGCTTCTCTGGGCATAGAGGGGCGGAACAAACTAGACCCCTATGCTTCTCTGGGCATAGAGGGGCGGAACAAACTAGACCCCTATGCTTCTCTGGGCATAGAGGGGCGGAACAAACTAGACCCCTATGCTTCTCTGGGCATAGAGGGGCGGAACAAACTAGACCCCTATGCTTCTCTGGGCATAGAGGGGCGGAACAAACTAGACCCCTGTGCTTCTCTGGGCATAGAGGGGCGGAACAAACTAGACCCCTGTGCTTCTCTGGGCATAGAGGGGCGGAACAAACTAGACCCCTATGCTTCTCTGGGCATAGAGGGGCGGAACAAACTAGACCCCTATGCTTCTCTGGGCATAGAGGGGCGGAACAAACTAGACCCTATGCTTCTCTGGGCATAGACGGGCGGAACAAACTAGCGGCTGGAAACCTGACACCGACTTCCTATTGGTTCACCAACCTATGAGCCTGCCCCCCGCCTCC
>NC_136809.1:4692042-4797042 GCF_951216825.1 Electrona antarctica | reverse complement strand
GACTGCATGATTGATTAGGGCTAAAATCATCTCTCACACAATCATTGGCGAATGATGACGGTGGTTTTGGTGCGAAAAAATATATTTGTGGAAGATTTTCCAGAGGTTTTTGTTGCTCATTGTGCTTATCAGTGTCACGCAATTTTGTTCAAATGGTATCCAATGGCCTCTGTGATCTTATTGTGCCTCTGTTAGCCTAATGGCTGCGGAGATGGATTGGCCTATCTCACAGCCCGCTTTCCACGCCCACTTCCGGTAAATAGTGGTGTCTTTAACATGAGCATTTACACGTTTTTTTCTCTGGAGAATCTAAGTACATTTTCTAATGTAAAAATGTGACAGACCAATATTATTATGAAGCAAACAAGATGGTAAATCAGGTCGAACAGATAGAACAAACCTTACCTTGAGAAAACAAAAGTTGTAGACTTCTTAAATAACCTCTGTTAACATGTAGCGTCTATGGAGTGACGTCACGCTATCACCACTAACCCCGAAAGGGGGCGTATTTAGGGGGGCGGGGAAATTCAGTGAGATAGGCTTATCGTAGATTGTAACGGTTATTATTAACTCTTGTGTATTGTACACTGATAAGGAGAACAGGGAAACGTGCAATGCTGCAAAATAAGATGTTTGAATGAATTGCCAGGTTTCATGACTGCATAATTATCGTGTGTATTGTCCATTTGTCCGAGCACCGCCTGTTACCTCCTGACCGAGCTGACACACCCGCAGCGCTCAGTCTCGTTGTATTTGAACGTTTTTTTTTTTATTTCGACGTCAGGCCTAAATGGGTTAATGTATCTGCGGCCCATATGGTCATATCAATACAAATATAATACGTCTCAGTCAGGACAACTCAAGAATGGACCATGGAATATATATATATATATATATATATATAATGAGCAATATATTTATTATGGTTTGGCGATGAATTGGATCTGCTTTTTAGGTATACTCGGATCAAGCGCATCAGTCCCCCAACCATAGATAGGGACTCTGAATCCCCCGTACCTAGACAGTAGATCCAAAACGACAGGTGGTGGTAACTAGCTTGGGTTGGAGGAGGGTGAGCAGCAAAGGTTGCAGCTGTGTGTGTGTGTGTGTGTGTGTGTGTGTGTGTGTGTGTGTGTGTGTGTGTGTGTGTGTGTGTGTGTGTGTGTGTGTGTGTGTGTGTGTGTGTGTGTGTGTGTGTGTGTGTGTGTGTGTGTGTGTGTGTGTGTGTGTGTGTGTGTGAGCAAAACAAGCAAGCCGATTGAGCAGTGCGAACTTCTGGTTTAACCCATTCTGGGCGGGAACCCCTGTTGGTGTTTTAAGCATTATGTTATGCTTTAGCTATTGAAAAATAGCAGATCTACAAGCTCGTAGCTCTGCTATTTTTGATAAATCAAAGAATCACTGACATAGAAACATAGCTTTTTCAGAAAACTGTCAGGATGTAGAAGACATTTTTAGAATCTGATCTCAGGTCTTAAATAGCCGGTATGAAGATGGAATTAAATTCCAATTAAAGGGCCGGCAGCAACTGCAGTGAGGTTTAAAGGGCCGGCAGCAACTGCAGTGAGGTTTCCTGACTGCAGTTGCTCTGCACATGTCTGTGACATCATGTCTGTGACATCATGTCTGTGACATCATGTCTGTGGCATCATGTCTGTGGCATCATGTCTGTGGCATCATGTCTGTGGCATCATGTCTGTGACATCATGTCTGTGGCATCATGTCTGTGGCATGATATCATGTCTGTGACATCATGTCTGTGACATCATGTCTGTGGCATCATGTCTGTGACATCATGTCTGTGACATCATGTCTGTGACATCATGTCTGTGGCATCATGTCTGTGACATCATGTCTGTGGCATCATGTCTGTGGCATGATATCATGTCTGTGACATCATGTCTGTGACATCATGTCTGTGACATCATGTCTGTGGCATGATATCATGTCTGTGACATCATGTCTGTGACATGTCTTTGACATCATGTCTGTGACATCATGTCTGTGACATCATGTCTTTGACATCATGTCTGTGCCATCATGTCTGTGACATCATGTCTGTGACATCATGCCTGTGACATCATGCCTGTGACATCATGTCTGTGACATCATGTCTGTGGCATCATGTCTGTGACATCATGTCTGTGGCATGACATCATGTCTGTGACATCATGTCTGTGGCATGACATCATGTCTGTGACATCATGTCTGTGACATCATGTCTGTGACATCATGCCTGTGACATCATGCCTGTGACATCATGTCTGTGACATCATGTCTGTGACATCATGTCTGTGGCATGACATCATGTCTGTGACATCATGTCTGTGACATCATGTCTGTGACATCATGCCTGTGACATCATGCCTGTGACATCATGTCTGTGACATCATGTCTGTGACATCATGTCTGTGACATCATGTCTGTGGCATGACATCATGTCTGTGGCATGACATCATGTCTGTGGCATGACATCATGTCTGTGACATCATGTCTGTGACATCATGTCTGTGACATCATGTCTGTGACATCATGTCTGTGGCATGACATCATGTCTGTGACATCATGTCTGTGACATCATGTCTGTGACATCATGTCTGTGACATCATGTCTGTGACAGGCGCGAGGCTCATTATTTTCATTGTTTTGAACAAGATTGTAGTGTTTCTTCCAAGAGAGAGTATCGTGAATGAATGAAGACTTATTTTGTAACTTCATTAAATGATCACAATGTTTTGGTTCATTGAGGTTTGGCCTTATAGATGGAAATGTGTCTCTTTTTACTGTGTGTTTCCTTAACCTTTACACTAGTAGTGTCGTGTAGTAGTCTGTTACAAAATACATTTGTAAAGTTTCAAAATAATACTGACATTTGTAGCTTGCGGCACTTTTGGAATTTTGCTGAGCCATCTTCAGTCGAGAAGCCCTGAAATGAATGCATGGTATGCACACACACACACACACACACACACACACACACACACACACACACACACACACACACACACACACACACACACACACACACAGAGACAGACACACAGACACACACAGACACACACAGACACACACACACACACAGACACACAGACACACAGACACAGACACAGACACAGACACAGACACAGACACACACACACACACACACACACACTCAGACAGTGCAGAATAATGGCTTAGCTATAGCCTATATCCTGACTACTGTTTGCTAACTTGACGGTTCACTGGTTTGTCGGTTTCCGGAGTCCCCCCCCCCCCCCCCCCCCCCGTCTAACCTGTTTCTGCTGCAGTGTAAATCACATTGGTGCCTTAACTCTTTACGCTGGATGCCGGTTTTAAACATTCTCTATCTTGACTCCATCTCTCCTCCTGCTCTGTGCTCTGCCTCTCAGCGTGACTGACAGACAGTGTGTGAATGGAGCAGTGTGCGAGCACGGCCTCCCTGCTAGCCTCGGTGCGAGAGCAGGAGAGGCAGTTTGAGATGCTAAGCCGGGCGCTGGAGGACGAGCGCAGGTCGTGCACTGGTACCCTGCCCCGCCCCCCCCTCCCCACCACCATGCAGGTAAAAAACGACAAAGACCTCCGCCCGCCCGCCCGCCCGGACCCTGCCTGGCTGGGTCCGAGTGAGTTCACCCACCGCCCGGACCCTGCCTGGCTGGGTCCGAGTGAGTTCACCCACCGCCCGGACCCTGCCTGGCTGGGTCCGAGTGAGTTCACCCACCGCCCGGACCCTGCCTGGCTGGGTCCGAGTGAGTTCACCCACCGCCCGGACCCTGCCTGGCTGGGTCCGAGTGAGTTCACCCACCCCATTGTCGTCATCCTCATCCCATCGCTGACCGACTGACCATATTATAGGCCATTCATGAAGAAGCCTGGGGTTCAAAATGCCTCCTCCTCAGTTTGTCTCAATTTGGATCTGCTCTGGATACTTATGATGTTGGGCTTGATTTCTTGTCTTAGTTGGATGCCCTGGAAAGAGCTGGAAAAGCTGGGCAGAACAATTTTAAGCTGATGTATTTATGGACCAAATTTATTTGAAATGTCCTTAGAGTTCCCTCATTATTGCCCGTTTTCCTTATACTTTCTATTCAATATAATGAAAATATAAAATGAAACTAGTGGGCAGGGTAAAGTGATTGATTTATTAGGGTAAATATGTTTTTTATCATATTGGCAAAAATGTATATATTTGCCCAGCATTGTTTCCAGTGAGTGTAGCTTAACCCATTTTGGGCGGGAACCCCTTTTGGTGTTAGCATTATGTTATGCTTTAGCTATTGAAAAATAGCAGGTGGCGTGCTACGAGCTTGTAGGTCTGCTATTTTTGAAAAATCGAAGAACCACTGACATAGAAACATAGCTTTTTCAGAAAACTGTCAGGATGTAGAAGACATTTTTTAGAATCTGATCTCAGGTCCAAATGGGTTAATATCTGAGGAGGTGGGTGGCTCCCCCCTGGCTTCCCTCCCTGTCCTGTGCCTCATCCGTTGGTGATCACCGTCACGATCCACGCATCGTTTCCACTTCCACCCTCCCATCCATGGGATTCTTCTCAGTAACCCTCCCTCCTCCTCCGTGTCATTTCTGAATAACAGCCCCATCATGTCCCTCTTGTCAGTCATCTTCCCAACAGAATGATCGTGTCCTCCATTCAACTCACTTCATGTTCGCATGCAACGGTCCATCGCTTGCTTTGATATATTGTTGTCATTGTTGTGTCGTTCTGCTCTTTGTTGTTTGGATCATGATGATGATGATGATGATGATGATGTGTGTTCTCAAAGCATGTCGTGATTGTAATCGTGTCATTTGAATCCATACTAGGGCTGCACGATATGGACAGAATTTCACATCTCGGTATTTGCCAAATATTGCGACGTCGATACGATATATTATATTACCGTTAAAATGTCATATTGTCTGGGCCATGGCTCAGTGGTCCAGACACCTTGGCTGGTAATCCAGTCTGGCAGTGTGCCGCGGGTTCGACTCCCGATCCCGACGGCCTTTACTGCATGTCTCCCCCCCCCCCCATCTCTCTCACCAGCCTACTCAGCCTACTGTCTGTCCCTCCATGAAAAAATAAAAATAAAATAAATTTCAGACATTTGGTTAATTATAGTATGATGATGTTATAATTTAGCTATTGAAAAATAGCAGATCTACAAGCTCATAGCGCGCCACCGAGTGGCGCGCTATGAGCTTGTAGGTCTGCTATTTTTGAAAAATCGTGAAAATCGTGATATATATATATATATATATATATATATATATATATATATATATATATATATATATATATATTCTTTCAGAGCACATTTTTTTAACTCAAATCTTTGCTTCTGAGGGGTTCCTGGAATAACATATTTTCAGATGGGGGGGTCGGCGGCCAATTACATATCATTTTTGGGGTCCTTGACATGAAATATTATATATGAAAGCCAAGGTATTTCAGAAAATTGTCAGAATTTAGAAGACTTTTTTTTTTTTTTTTTAAATCTCAACGTCTGGCCTAAATGGGTTAAAAATGGTATATCTTTGAAAAACAAAGAAAGGGTCCCGCAGAACCGATACCTGCCTGTGTTTGCCTGACTTCTTCTTCCACGCCCCCTCCCCCTCCCCCACCCCCACCCCCGCCTGTATGACCAGGGAGTCAGTCAGTGGCTTTTACAGACTGAAAAGTGACATCATCCTCCTCTGTATTTCCTCTGACGCATACATAGACGTACCGACAGGCAGCGCAGGCACTGCTCAGTCATTCACATCCTCAACTCCCTGACAGACATGTTCACTTGTTTACTAACTGTGCACATATGTGGCCCCCCGAGGCAACTTTTGAAACACACGAAACGCCAACGGAAACCAAGCTAGCACTGTCCACACCTCGGAAACCAAGCTAGCACTGTCCACACCTCGGAAACCAAGCTAGCACTGTCCACACCTCGGAAACCAAGCTAGCACTGTCCACACCCGGCCATTATACTTTCTCCTGCATGATTGATTGATTGATTGCCTTGTGCACACACATTACCGGGGTCAAGTAAGTCTTGATTCCCAGGTAATCTTGTGCGGGTTGATAAAGCAGAAATGCACAGAATGTAGCACAGAATGCAGGTTAGGTTAGTGTAACGGGCGTGCGTGAGAAATGTGGCTTGTGCTGGTTCTCTTATCTCTGAGCCGTGTGTTTACAAAGGCCAGAGGCTCCGACATGCCTCTCCCTCGACAAGGCAACCAAACACTCGGTCTTATAAAAACTGACAGGTTCTCACTTGTTCTCTGTTCTGCCTCTCTTCTCTGCCGCTCTCCTCCCTGTCGTGTTCTATTCTCGGGAGCTGCTTGTCGTTACCTTCCTTCCTCGCTCCGGTTTGATGTCTTCGTCTATCTCAAGACGGTTCCCAAACTTTTCAGCTCAACACGGAAAATTAGATATTTGCTCGAGATCCAAACTAGTGAAAATAGCCGATCTACAAGCTCACAACGCGGCGCGAAGCGAGCTTGTAGATCAGCTATTTTCACTACTTGATTATTTTGCTTCTAGTTTATGGAATTTCTTAGATTATTCTTTTATTCCTTCATTAAATTACGGAATTTATTTTTAATTAATTTTTTTTTCATGACATTTTTGTTGGGGCATGTTTTTTGAAATCATGATAAATAAACCCAAAATGTAGGAAACGACAAATAAAGGGACCCGTACAAATGTGTCCGACGCGACCCACAAACGGTTCCCGACCCAGTGTTTGGGGCAACAGTGGTCTTATCTGATCCCCGTTGTGCATGGCTTTTTCTTTCTTTCAATCATTTTATTTTTCATTTTTGCACAAACTGATACATGACTCACATATACACAAACAGACTAACACACAGACATACCTACATACATTATACATACATACGTACGTTCATACATCATCTTCTTCTTAACTCTTAGCCTGCCGCCATTAATTAATCCCTCGATTGCGTATTGCCATGGTTTAATCACGCGTGACACTTACTTTGAAGAGCCAAATATCCGTAATCGCATTTTACTATGAAACCATTCCGTGTGTGTTGACGAAGCTGGTGCTCGTTCTCTCGGTCGGTGGTGGAAAAAGTGGACCGCGAGTATCACAGCGCCTGCTACAGGCCGTTGAAAACGCTTGTCTGGGACAAAGCGTCCTCTGCAATGTCGCTTCTGTGAGATAAAGCCGTCTGAAACCAGAGCCGGCAATGTAAGTGGATGCGCGCGCATTTTCAAAATGGCCGCGCCCATTGTGTCAGAAGCATAACAAAGCTAACCGACGGTAGATTTCGATACGATCGTATTAAAACATGCATTAATGAATACATCGCTGTTAAAACGGCTTTTCCGTTTGTGGCAGGCTACAAGATTCTACGTTTTAAAATTCCTATGTTCCTGGCGGGTAAACGATTAATACTTAGTATATTCAGATCAATAACATTCAAAATCATAACAGTTTTGTACTTAACAGGAATGGTTCCTTAATTTGCAAAACCCCTTGATAATGGCTTGGCTTTTTCTAAAGTATTGTCCCCTCCCCTTACCCTGTCTCTCCCAAGTGGCATTACACATTCTTTCTATGGCTGACCGACTCGCTGTGAAAACCTGACACTATTCTCTCTCTCGTGTGTTTTTTGATACGAGTGCAGCAGCAGCGCCCATTCCTTCTTAACAGTGTTAACTTGTTGAGCAACCAGCCCCCTCTCTCTCTCTCTCTCTCTCTCTCTCTCTCTCTCTCTCTCTCTCTCTCTCTCTCTCTCTCTCTCTCTCTCTCTCTCTCTCTGTGTGTGTGTACCTTTTGTTGAGGACATGTAGCTGTAAATTGTCGTTGGGTTAGCGCGCTCGGCTCCCCATGTGGCTGGAATGGGGCAAACACCACCCGGCCACACCCATTATCACCTCCCATGTGGTCGGGTAATGTTGACAAATGTTGGAGGCAAGAAGTAAAAAAACCAAACCCTGATTGTTCATGTCATCATGACGTTGTCATTGTTATGTTGGTGAGAGGAATGTATGGATCATAAACAAAAGCGCTGTAGTCTTTCTGTGTTTACTTTGTGCATGATGTGCGCATGCAGCCACCCACATTTATGTGTGATACTTATGTCATTCTCATCGTTGTGTGGTATTATGTCATTCTCATCGTTGTGTGGTATTATGTAAGCTGCTGCTGCTCCAAGTGTTGGGTATAATTCAGCTGCCCGGAACAGTGGTGTACTGTCAAGTAATTCTGTGTGCGTCGCTGTGTTGTCCACATCTCATCTGTGTATCCATCCCTGTCGCTCCCTCCCTGTGTTCCATCACATGTGCATGGCTCCTCCTGAAGTGACGTGTCCGTTTCATCTCGTAGCTTTGCGTGGCGTTTCCTAACGTGGTCTTTGCGTTCTCCTTCTCCTTCTCCTTCTCCTTCTCCGTGCAGAACGGGCGTATTCCTTGTGATGCGGACTTGGAGAGGCTCACACTGAACGAGGGATACATCAACGGGACACATCACGTAAGTCAGCGGGTTCCCCAAACGTTTTACAGAGAAGATTTTGACGGCTCTAGCAGTGATTCTCAACCCGTTTCATTTCAAGGACCCCCGGAGTTTGACATGCATATTAGTCTACAGACACCCCCATTTAACCCATTCAGGCCTGACCTCAAAATAAAAAAATCCTCCAGTTTTCTGAAATAAATATTTTCGCGATTTTTCAAAAATAAAAATAGCAGATCTACAAGCTCATAGCGCGCCACCGAGTGGCGTGCTACGAGCTTGTAGGTCTGCTATTTTTCAATAGCTAAATTATAACAATGTTTAAAACACCAACAGGGGTTCCCGCCCAAAAATGGGTTAATGGCATTTCTATCTCTGGGACCCCCAATTTATGTTGTAAAATCAATGTTGATTCAACTCTGCGAGTGTACACAACTTTATTATCAACAAACTCAAAGCACGACTTTGGTAGCGTTTCCGTTTATATAAGTGTCCATGGATGGACCGGAGTTGACATTCCTCTTCTAGACGATGTCTTCCCTGTGTGTATATTGGTTTATTTTTACATTCACATTAATATTGCATCACTTCAGTCAAAATAACAGGCCTCCCGTCATGTCCTGCCAAAGCACCTCAACCACCAGGAAATGGAAGAGAATGTGGAATGTCTCGATTGTCTGCGTGATTCACACAAAGTATCCACAAATCATTATTTACATTGTTGTTGTGACGAAAGTCAAAGAACAAAACGATATCAAATATAAGTAGCCTTGCCGAGCCATGAGGCCCATAGGGCAGGAGCCTATCTCCTGTTTCTGTAGCGTGAGGCAGCTTGATGTACAAGTACACCCCCTGGACATGACGCTAGTATGTCGCAGGGACTTACCCCCAATCCAACCCTTGATGCTGAGTGTCAAGCAGGGAGGCACTGGGTCCCATTTTTAGAGTCTTTGGTATGACCCGGCCGGGGATCGAACCACCAACCTCCCAGTCTCAGGGCGGACACTCTAACCACAAGGCCACTGAGCTGGTGATATCAAATATACGTTTACATAAGGTGTGTGATAAAATAATACAGGCAATAGTACCCCAGTCTCTTGTGCAAGTATTCTTAACCCATTCTGGGCGGGAACCCCTTTTGGTGTTAGCATTATGTTATGCTTTAGCTATTGAAAAATAGCAGATCTACAAGCTCGTAGCGCGCCACCGAGTGGCGCGCTACGAGCTTGTAGGTCTGCTATTTTGGAAAAATCGAAGAATGACTGACATAGAAATATGGCTTTTTCAGAAAACTGTCACGATGTAGAAGACATTTTTAGAATCTGATCTCAGGTCAGAATGGGTTAATGAATTGTTGGGCATGTCCACAGAAAAACTGAATTCTAGCACTTCTTCTTCTCCATATATACGAAACATCACTACAGCACTCCATCTTAACACATTTTGTGCCCAAAACGTCTGTGGACGTCCTGGGTATTACCGCACGTGCATAGCCCAAGACGTCTGTGGATGTCTTTGAAAAAAAAAAATATATATATATATATATTTTTTGATTTTCTTTTTATTATCTTTTTTATTAAAAAAAATCAGAAAAATCAAAACACTTTTTAACTTTAACACGTGGTGCCAAAGTTTGTGTTTTCGCCATTGAGAATGCATTTGGCGTTTAAATTAAATAACTCAGAAACTATAAAACATTTCAAAGTAAAAAGTTCCAGCATGTGTCTCCACAGTCAGCTGAATTATAAAAAATGTGAATGGATTTTCTAGGTGAAAGTGATTTTGGGCAGTTTTGCGTGGGCTCTCAATGTGTTAAATGTCCTCGCCTACAACAATTTGACATTTAAACATTTGTATCTGACATTTAAACATTTGTAGTAATTACACCAACATATCAGACAGTACTAGTGGTTTATGGTGGCTTTGAGTCGGTTGCTTTCTTTTCTCAATTTGACTTGCTCAACTCAAAGTCAGGACAACTTCTATTAGTACCGTTTCACTTGATCTGCACAGTTAGGGCATCCTTGCATACACATGGATTCAAGTTCTCATATCAGTCACCACGGCTGATTTCAGTCATTTGAATTCCATAGAAGTCAGCGTGTCTGTGAATGCATGCTGCGCACCGGAAATAGCCAATCTATTGATTGGCTATTTTCGGTCAGTTACAGTATTTTAAGCTTGTAGATTGGCTATTTTCGGTCAGTTGTTTTTAAACCATTCTGGGCGGGAACCCCTTTTGGTGTTAGCATTATGTTATGCTTTAGCTATTGAAAAATAGCAGATCTACAAGCTCATAGCTTGTAGGTCTGCTATTTTTGAAAAATCGAAGAGCGACTGACATAGAAACATAGCTTTTTCAGAAAACTGTCAGGACGTAGAAGACATTTTTAGAATCTGATCTCAGGTCAAAATGGGTTAAGATGAAAGAGTATTTGAAGTGATCAATAGAATTACAAGTTTAGAAGCATAATCATCTTCCAGAAACATGACTGGGTCTCAGAAATATCAAAGGCAACCGTACAGATGAAATCTGTGATCTGGTCTAAATAAAACATTACATTTTTCAGTCTTGAGATTTTATATTTCTTGCTTTATTCCTTGCATGCACACAAACCCATTTAGTTGTGATGTGTGTGTGTTGTACAGTTCAGGATGGAGCCTGGCCAGATGGTGCAGGAGACCTTCACAGTGGAGGAAGACCCCCAGGAGTCTATCCCCGTTATCTCTGTGGAGACCAGCGACGACGGGACCACGCGGCGCACAGAAACCACGGTATGTTATTGCGAACGCAGTGAGCATCTACTATGAGACCCAGCAGATCACGTCTGTGTGTCTGTGTGTGTGTCACGCTGTAACACCACCCGCCCACCACCAGAGGGCGCGGCTGTATCACACAGCTTAAAAAAAAAAAAAAAAACTTAAAAAGGAAAAACGCACACACACAAAAAACTTAACTTAAAAAAAAACTTAACTTAAAAAAAAACTTAAAGAAAAAACTTTAAAAAAAAAAACCTAAAAAAGAAACACGCACGCACGCACACATACACACACTAAAAAAATAACTTGAAAAAACATTTAATTTAAAAAAACTTAACTTAAAAAAAACCTTAAGTACGTAATTTATTCTAATTGTTGTTATTGCAATTTACGAGCTGCGTTCGCTTCCCGCGTTTGCGCGTCTTACTTTTATATATATAGAGAGAGAGACCAGCGACGACGGGACCACGCGGCGCACAGAAACCACGGTATGTTATATATATAGAGAGAGAGAGACCAGCGACGACGGGACCACGCGGCGCACAGAAACCACGGTATGTTATACATATAGAGACCAGCGACGACGGGACCACGCGGCGCACAGAAACCACGGTATGTTATACATATAGAGACCAGCGACGACGGGACCACGCGGCGCACAGAAACCACGGTATGTTATACATATAGAGACCAGCGACGACGGGACCACGCGGCGCACAGAAACCACGGTATGTTATATATATATATAGAGAGAGACCAGCGACGACGGGACCACGCGGCGCACAGAAACCACGGTATGTTATACATATAGAGACCAGCGACGACGGGACCACGCGGCGCACAGAAACCACGGTATGTTATACATATAGAGACCAGCGACGACGGGACCACGCGGCGCACAGAAACCACGGTATGTTATATATATATATAGAGAGAGACCAGCGACGACGGGACCACGCGGCGCACAGAAACCACGGTATGTTATACATATAGAGACCAGGGACCACGCGGCGCACAGAAACCACGGTATGTTATACATATAGAGACCAGCGACGACGGGACCACGCGGCGCACAGAAACCACGGTATGTTATACATATAGAGACCAGCGACGACGGGACCACGCGGCGCACAGAAACCACGGTATGTTATATATATATAGAGAGAGAGACCAGCGACGACGGGACCACGCGGCGCACAGAAACCACGGTATGTTATATATATATAGAGAGAGAGACCAGCGACGACGGGACCACGCGGCGCACAGAAACCACGTTATGTTATATATATAGAGACCAGCGACGACGGGACCACGCGGCGCACAGAAACCACGGTATGTTATATATAGAGAGAGAGACCAGCGACGACGGGACCACGCGGCGCACAGAAACCACGGTATGTTATATATATATATATAGAGAGAGAGACCAGCGACGACGGGACCACGCGGCGCACAGAAACCACGGTATGTTATATATATATATATATAGAGAGAGACCAGCGACGACGGGACCACGCGGTGTACAGAAACCACGGTATGTTATATATATATATAGAGAGAGAGACCAGCGACGACGGGACCACGCGGCGCACAGAAACCACGGTATGTTATATATATATATATAGAGAGAGAGACCAGCGACAACGGGACCACGCGGCGCACAGAAACCACGGTATGTTATATATATATATATAGAGAGAGAGACCAGCGACAACGGGACCACGCGGCGCACAGAAACCACGGTATGTTATATATATATAGAGACCAGCGACGACGGGACCACGCGGCGCACAGAAACCACGGTATGTTATATATATATATATAGAGAGAGAGACCAGCGACAACGGGACCACGCGGCGCACAGAAACCACGGTATGTTATATATATATAGAGACCAGCGACGACGGGACCACGCGGCGCACAGAAACCACGGTATGTTATATATATATATAGAGAGAGAGACCAGCGACGACGGGACCACGCGGCGCACAGAAACCACGGTATGTTATATATATATATATAGAGAGAGACCAGCGACGACGGGACCACGCGGCGCACAGAAACCACGGTATGTTATATATATATATAGAGAGAGAGACCAGCGACGACGGGACCACGCGGCGCACAGAAACCACGGTATGTTATACATATAGAGAGAGAGACCAGCGACGACAGGACCACGCGGCGCACAGAAACCACGGTATGTTATATATATAGAGACCAGCGACGACGGGACCATGCGGCGCACAGAAACCACGGTATGTTATATATATAGAGACCAGCGACGACGGGACCACGCGGCGCACAGAAACC
The DNA here is from genome assembly GCF_951216825.1 of Electrona antarctica. Lineage (NCBI taxonomy): Eukaryota > Metazoa > Chordata > Actinopteri > Myctophiformes > Myctophidae > Electrona > Electrona antarctica. The sequence goes on along the minus strand of NC_136809.1, from coordinate 4,783,492 downwards.
ACGGTATGTTATATATATATAGAGAGAGACCAGCGACAACGGGACCACGCGGCGCACAGAAACCACGGTATGTTATATATATATAGAGAGAGAGACCAGCGACGACGGGACCACGCGGCGCACAGAAACCACGGTATGTTATATATATATAGAGACCAGCGACGACGGGACCACGCGGCGCACAGAAACCACGGTATGTTATATATATATATAGAGAGAGAGAGACCAGCGACGACGGGACCACGCGGCGCACAGAAACCACGGTATGTTATATATATATATAGAGAGAGAGACCAGCGACGACGGGACCACGCGGCGCACAGAAACCACGGTATGTTATATATATATATATAGAGAGAGAGACCAGCGACAACGGGACCACGCGGCGCACAGAAACCACGGTATGTTATATATATATAGAGACCAGCGACGACGGGACCACGCGGCGCACAGAAACCACGGTATGTTATATATATATATAGAGAGAGAGACCAGCGACGACGGGACCACGCGGCGCACAGAAACCACGGTATGTTATATATATATATATAGAGAGAGAGACCAGCGACAACGGGACCACGCGGCGCACAGAAACCACGGTATGTTATATATAGAGAGAGAGACCAGCGACGACGGGACCACGCGGCGCACAGAAACCACGGTATGTTATATATATATAGAGAGAGACCAGCGACGACGGGACCACGCGGCGTACAGAAACCACGGTATGTTATATATATATAGAGAGAGACCAGCGACGACGGGACCACGCGGCGCACAGAAACCACGGTATGTTATACATATAGAGACCAGCGACGACGGGACCACGCGGCGCACAGAAACCACGGTATGTTATATATATAGAGACCAGCGACGACGGGACCACGCGGCGCACAGAAACCACGGTATGTTATACATATAGAGACCAGCGACGACGGGACCACGCGGCGCACAGAAACCACGGTATGTTATATATATATATATAGAGAGAGAGACCAGCGACAACGGGACCACGCGGCGCACAGAAACCACGGTATGTTATATATAGAGAGAGAGACCAGCGACGACGGGACCACGCGGCGCACAGAAACCACGGTATGTTATATATATATAGAGAGAGACCAGCGACGACGGGACCACGCGGCGTACAGAAACCACGGTATGTTATATATATATAGAGAGAGACCAGCGACGACGGGACCACGCGGCGCACAGAAACCACGGTATGTTATACATATAGAGACCAGCGACGACGGGACCACGCGGCGCACAGAAACCACGGTATGTTATATATATAGAGACCAGCGACGACGGGACCACGCGGCGCACAGAAACCACGGTATGTTATACATATAGAGACCAGCGACGACGGGACCACGCGGCGCACAGAAACCACGGTATGTTATATATATATATATAGAGAGAGAGACCAGCGACAACGGGACCACGCGGCGCACAGAAACCACGGTATGTTATATATAGAGAGAGAGACCAGCGACGACGGGACCACGCGGCGCACAGAAACCACGGTATGTTATATATATATATATAGAGAGAGAGACCAGCGACAACGGGACCACGCGGCGCACAGAAACCACGGTATGTTATATATATATATATATAGAGAGAGACCAGCGACGACGGGACCACGCGGCACACAGAAACCACGGTATGTTATATATATATATATAGAGAGAGAGACCAGCGACAACGGGACCACGCGGCGCACAGAAACCACGGTATGTTATATATAGAGAGAGAGACCAGCGACGACGGACCACGCGGCGCACAGAAACCACGGTATGTTATATATATATAGAGAGAGAACCAGCGACGACGGGACCACGCGGCGTACAGAAACCACGGTATGTTATATATATATAGAGAGAGACCAGCGACGACGGGACCACGCGGCGCACAGAAACCACGGTATGTTATATATATAGAGAGAGAGACCAGCGACGACGGGACCACGCGGCGCACAGAAACCACGGTATGTTATATATATATAGAGAGAGACCAGCGACGACGGACCACGCGGCGCACAGAAACCACGGTATGTTATATATATATATAGAGAGAGAGACCAGCGACAACGGGACCACGCGGCGCACAGAAACCACGGTATGTTATATATAGAGAGAGAGACCAGCGACGACGGGACCACGCGGCGCACAGAAACCACGGTATGTTATATATATATAGAGAGAGAGAGACCAGCGACGACGGACCACGCGGCGTACAGAAACCACGGTATGTTATATATAGAGAGAGAGAGAGACCAGCGACGACGGGACCACGCGGCGCACAGAAACCACGGTATGTTATATATATATATAGAGAGAGACCAGCGACGACGGGACCACGCGGCACACAGAAACCACGTATGTTATATATATATATAGAGAGAGACCAGCGACGACGGGACCACGCGGCGCACAGAAACCACGGTATGTTATATATATATATAGAGAGAGAGAGACCAGCGACGACGGGACCACGCGGCGCACAGAAACCACGGTATGTTATATATATATAGAGAGAGAGAGACCAGCGACGACGGGACCACGCGGCACACAGAAACCACGGTATGTTATATATATATATAGAGAGAGAGACCAGTGACGACGGGACCACGCGGCGCACAGAAAACCACGGTATGTATATATATATAGAGAGAGAGAGACCAGCGACGACGGGACCACGCGGCGTACAGAAACCACGGTATGTTATATATATAGAGACCAGCGACGACGGGACCACGCGGCGCACAGAAACCACGGTATGTTATATATATATATATATAGAGAGAGACCAGCGACGACGGGACCACGCGGCACACAGAAACCACGGTATGTTATATATATAGAGACCAGCGACGACGGGACCCACGCGGCGCACAGAAACCACGGTATGTTATATATATATATATATAGAGAGAGACCAGCGACGACGGGACCACGCGGCGCACAGAAACCACGGTATGTTATATATATATATATAGAGAGAGAGACCAGCGACGACGGGACCACGCGGCGCACAGAAACCACGGTATGTTATATATATATATAGAGAGAGAGACCAGTGACGACGGGACCACGCGGCGCACAGAAACCACGGTATGTTATACATATAGAGAGAGACCAGCGACGACGGGACCACGCGGCGCACAGAAACCACGGTATGTTATATATATATAGAGAGAGAGACCAGCGACAACGGGACCACGCGGCGCACAGAAACGAGAGAGAGAGAGAGAGAGAGAGAGAGAGAGAGAGAGAGAGAGAGAGATGAGAGAGAGAGAGAGAGAGAGAGAGAGAGAGAGAGAGAGAGAGAGAGAGAGAGAGAGAGAGAGAGAGAGAGAGAGAGAGAGAGAGAGAGAGAGAGAGAGAGAGAGAGAGAGAGAGAGAGAGAGAGAGAGAGAGAGAGAGAGAGAGAGAGAGAGAGAGAGAGAGAGAGAGAGAGAGAGAGAGAGAGAGAGAGAGAGAGAGAGAGAGAGAGAGAGAGAGAGAGAGAGAGAGAGAGAGAGAGAGAGAGAGAGAGAGAGAGAGAGAGAGAGAGAGAGAGAGAGAGAGAGGAAAAATGTTCGTCGACTACCTTTTTCCACTGATGAAAACTAAATGTAAACAAAATAAAAACTAAGAGTAAATATATTAACAATTTCGTCAAACAAATAAAAACTAGATTAAAATGTTAGGAAGGGACTAGTGGACGAGAGATCCCCTATAAGTCATTTTACACTTGGTTGCATGCTGCGACGCGTTGTGAGCTTGTAGATCGGCTATTTTCAGCAAGTGTAAATACAGTCATTACAACGGCATCAAGGCCCGCCAGAACACATTTTAGTCGACTAAATCAACTGTAGATTTAGTCGACTAAAATCTTATGATATTTAGTCGACTAAAAACTAGACTTAACACTAAAACATTCCAGGTGACTAAAATGTGACTAAAACTAAATTAAAACTATTCAAGAGACTATGACTAAAACTAAAATATAAATTTGCTGCCAAAAACAACACTGTGTAGACGGCACACCGGGAGCACTATGGGTTGGCGCCCCAGCCTGGGTTGGCGCCCCAGCCTGGGTTGGCGCCCCAGCCTGGGTTCAGGGCTCGACAGTGCGACTAGGTACTCGCATATGCTACTAAAAATAGCACCGTGCGAGTTGTAAAATTAAATTTGTAGCACCGGTGCGACTACAGAATTTGACCATTCAATCGTGATAAAGACAAGGCAAGTGCACATTCTATAGTCGCGGTTCTATACCTACATTTATATTTCTTAGTACGGCGGTGTCGTTCGCCAAAAAGAGCAGATCTACAAGCTAACAACGTGTCAAGGCTCAATGCAGCGTTCATTTGAAGATCTGTCCCCTTTGCTCCCACCGCCCCGCCCCTCCCTGTGTTGCTGGCTGCTCAGTTCTCTTCCCTGTCAGCAGCGGAGCGAACGCAGCAGGATAGCATGATAGCATAGAAGGAGTTGCTTGGACCCCGACACGTTTAATACTAAACTTATTTGGAAAGTTTGGAATGTTCAAACATCACTCGATATAACTTTTACCAAACGTGGGTGAAACAGCGTGCAGCCGTGCACGCAAAGAGTGCACGTGTGCACGCACATGTAGTGGACGGATTGATTGATAACCAAAACAACCCTTGCTTAGCACCTCGCTTACAAAAGTGTGCGCAGGCTGCGCAGCGCAATACGCATGACCGACCTGTCACCTGGCTGCCGCTGGATACATCATTTTATTACTATTAGTCAGTGGCCTGCATAACGAGCAACGGAAAAAAGGCAAAGATCCCCCCACCACCTCCTTCCACCACGCCGAGGTGTATATGTATGATGTTTTGAACTGAAGCAGTCAAAGCCAAGGAGAATGTCACAATACTAATTCACCATCGAGTAGCCTCTGCACTGAATATCACACTCGCATGATAGAACAGCAGGATACAAACGGATTGTCTGTCTGTCCATGAGCAACATGAAATGAATTGATGATTATCTATCCATCCATCCATCTGCATACAAAACTAATAGTCTATCAGCATAAAAACAAATTGATTAGGCTATAGATTATATAAAAACAACAAAAAATCCAGATGAATATCAATATTGTGATAATTTCTGAAAAGATATTGTGATATAATATTTTGCCATATTGCCCGCCCCTGCCTCATATCACTTTATTAAAGAAAAATCACACCTGTGTGAAGTGAGGGGCACTCTTATCATCATACATCATCATGAATCATCTCATACTATCAGAATGCCTGTTGCCTGTGATTGGTTAGCTGATTTGCTCGTTTACATATGTAAACTTTCCTTTCAATGTCAATGGCGTTTAATGTTTTGATGTTTAATTTATGTCATATTTAGCTGAATTTTGACCTAATTTCTCCGTTCATTGTCAATGACAAATATTGAGACGTGTGGGGACTACAGCTGTATATATGAGGGGCTAGCGCAGTAGCGCCCCTCAAAAACACATTTGCTAACTTTTCATCGTGCTCCTAAAATAATTTGTGTGCCACTAGATTTTTCAACTTAGTAGCACACGTGCTACTTGGAAAAATGCTAAGCGTCAAGCCCTGCCTGGGTTGGCGCCCCAGCCTGGGTTGGCGCCCCAGCCTGGGTTGGCGCCCCAGCCTGCATCCTCCGTGAGGAGGAAGCCCAAAAACCTTCGATGAGGCCTTTAGGACGGCCATTCAAGCCGCAAGTGGAGCCTGCAGTACCACCGTTGCCCAGCGGTGGAGCCTGCAGAACCATTGGCGGCTCAAGAAACCACCACTCCTGAATGAAGTGTTCTGGTGCTGGGAGTCTGGTGCAACGCACAGGTCCTGGTGCTGGGAGTCTGGTGCAACGCACAGGTCCTGGTGCTGGGAGTCTGGTGCAACGCACAGGTCCTGGTGCTGGGAGTCTGGTGCAACGCACAGGTCCTGGTGCTGGGAGTCTGGTGCAACGCACAGGTCCTGGTGCTGGGAGTCTGGTGCAACGCACAGGTCCTGGACCAGGTGCTGGGAGTCTGGTGCAATGCACAGGTCCTGGTGCTGGGAGTCTGGTGCAACGCACAGGTCCTGGACCAGGTGCTGGGAGTCTGGTGCAATGCACAGGTCCTGGTGCTGGGAGTCTGGTGCAAGGTCCTGGACCAGGTGCTGGGAGTCTGGTGCAATGCATAGGTCCTGGTGCTGGGGGTCTGGTGCAACGCATAGGTCCTGGTGCTGGGAGTCTGGTGCAACGCATAGGTCCTGGTGCTGGGAGTCTGGTGCACCGCATAGGTCCTGGTGCTGGGAGTCTGGTGCAACGCACAGGTCCTGGTGCTGGGAGTCTGGTGCAACGCACAGGTCCTGGCGGTACTAATGGTGAGAGCAGGAGTGGACCTGTTAAGACGTAGGAGGGGCTCAGACAGGAGGCAACCCACAGAGCCTAGTCCCTCCACATGCCAGAATTGTACCTCCCAGTCCTGGCAGAGTAGTTCCGGAGTGGCTCCAACGGATTGTGTGGCCCTGGTCTTTCCCTAGTGGGTCTGATCAAGGGTAGCTACTGGGACGTAAGTCGGGACTTGATCACCCCGGCTGGGTCACCCGAGTGAGGGGTATGATGTTTGCGAGACCCGAAACCCCGTTGACCTCAGGATACATCACTGAGGATATGTCCCAGGTGCATCCATGCGATGTATTTTCGTTCAGAGAGAGATCAGATCCAGTGTTGATTTTGACAGCAAATCTTGATTGACAGCAAGTCTTTTGAATAAAACTTATTTAGTTTTAGTCCCATTTTAGTCATCTGAAATGTGTTTGTGGTAGACTACTTTTAGTCGACTGGATATCCTGAGATTTTAATCTACTAAATCTACATTAGATTTAGTCGACTAAAATGTATTTTGGCGGGCATTTGATGTCGTCATAATGACTGATTTTTCACTTGCTGGAAATAGCCGATCTACAAGCTCACAACTTGTGAGCATCTGCTAAAGGCCTAAATTGTAAGGTAGTTATAGTTTTATTACTAGTTTAGTTTGATGTATTTTCCTTCTCTTCTCTCCCAGGTGAAGAAGGTGGTGAAGACCACGACCACGCGGACGGTCATCCCCTCCATGTCCGACACCATGTCCCTGGACGGCGGGGGGTCGGGGGTGGGGGGCTACACCACGCCCATGGACCGCGTCTACAGACAGGCCCCGGGACCCCCGGGGGGACCAGGGGGGGTCCCCATGGACTACCCCACCCACACGGTGCCGCGCAACTACCACTACGGACCCCCGGGGGGGTTGGGCTACGACGACTACCGCCCCGGACCGCCCTCCGAAACCTACGCCAGTCTGACCAGAGGCGCGCGCATGGACGACCGCTACAGGTAAAAACTTTGTTTTTATTTCAGTTTAGGCAACTTCACCGAATTATAAGCATACATATTTCTTACAACTGCTTTTTTTTTTTTTTCACACAACCTCAGCTGTTACATACTTTCACAGAATATATATAGCGCGCCGAGTGGCGCGCTACGAGCGGCGCGCTACGAGCGGCGCGCTACGAGCTTGTAGGTCTGCTATTTTTGAAAAATCGAAGAACGGCTGACATAGAAACATAGCTTTTTCAGAAAACTGTCAGGATGTAGATTAGAAGACATTTTTAGAATCTGATCTCAGGTCAAAATGGGTTAAATGTAATGCATTTGATGGCCGATGTAAGCAGCACATGTAATATATTTTGGCTCTACCCTCCAGACCTTCCGGTGTGTGTAGGTGTTTGAATAGAACGACGGTGTTCGTCACACTGTTGTTGTTTGCCAAAAATAAGCGTTTGTTAATTCCTCAGATGTTCCTATACATTCCACTGTTGATTTTGACAGCAAATTTAGATTTTCGTTTTGTCATAGAAACTGCTTTTCTAGTTGTCCTTATTCTGCCTCTCTTTGCCCCCTGTCCCCCCCTGTCCCCCGTCCCCCCCTGTCCTTCCTCTTCTCCTCATCGTAACCCCACCCCCAACCCCCCCCCACCCACAGACCAGTCCACCCAGACGGCTACAGAACTCTGGATCCAAGTTACAGAGCTCCCAGCAGGAACCAGCTGGACCCCTACGCTGCTCAGCCACAGGTATGGATGGATGGATGGATGGATGGATGGGTGAATGGATGGATGGATGGATGGATGGGTGAATTGATGTATGGATGGGTGGGTGTATGGGTGAATTGATGGATGGGTGGATGGATGGGTGGGTGAGTGAGTGGGTGGGTGGGTGGGTGGATGGATGGATGGATGGATGAATTGATGTATGGGTGGGTGGGTGGGTGAATGGATGGATGGATGGATGGATGGATGGATGGATGGATGGATGGATGGATGGATGAGTGAGTGAGGGATTATTCAGACACATTATATTTCCTGTGATGACACGCTGACACCAAAAGAGTAAACCAAATAAATACATATCACACAATGGATACATGACTCTGATCGAGAGCACATTCAAGTAGTCCAGTTGTCAAGCCAGAGACTGGAGTGGAGGGCAAGAGAAAGACAGCGAAAAGAGAGTATGTATGTGCAGTATGTGTATGTGAGCTGCATACCCATTAGTATCACTCTGCAAGGGTGATTTATTTTAAGGATTTAAAAGGATTTGACCTAATACCACCACCACTCATGGGGATTTCAACTGCATGTTAATGTCTACCCCTTTAGTCAGCGAATCCATATGTTGGTTCTAACGGCTTTAAGCTTAATAGTTGGATTTGATTATTCTGAACTTTTATTATTCTGGTAATTACAAGTACTCTGTACCAGAGTTGTCGCGGTGAATAGTCCTTGATTGACATGAGAGCACGCAGCTGTGTTGAAGGTGTTCTGGGAAGAAATTTAGCCCGGTGTAAAAAAAATATCTTACCCTCTGCTACAAGCCGATCTCGAAGATATATGTGACAGATTGTCAGATTGTATTGTCTCATAAAATTAACTGTTCAGCTGCTTGATAACATCTTACTTTACTTCTAAAATTGGAGACAGCCGTGCTGGTTAGTGTTGTACTCGTCTACTCAAGTCCACCTAAAGCGAGTTTCAAGTCCGAGATTTAATTTTTCTGGTACAGAAAACACTGCAAGGGTAAATGGTAAATGGTACATTTATATAGCGCCTTTATCCAAGGCGCTTTACATAGATTGTGCATCAATTCACCCATTCACACACACATTCACACACACATTCATACACCGATGGCGGCGGAAACCATGCAAGGCACCAACCAGCACATCAGGAGCAATTTGGGGTTGAGTGTCTTGCTCAAGGACACTTCGACACTAACTCTGGGGGAGCCCACAGGGTTCGAACTGGCAACCTTGCGGTTACCATCCAGCCACTCAGCCACCGCCGCCCTCAGAGCAGGCATGGGCATCAGCTACACTCCGTTACTTAGCAAGATGGCTGTCTATAAGGCATGGGCATCAGCTACACTCCGTTACTCAGCAAGATGGCCGTCTATAAGCGCCAGACAGCTCTCTTAGAATGTCACTGGGCTCCTCATAACATGGGTACAATGAAATGATGTCATTGCATTGTAGTGACTCATGACTCGGTGGGGAGAGTCCCTTGGCACGAGACCGAGTCAAATGTAGGGGTGAGATCGAGATAAGACATGAAAACGTGGACTCTAGACCGGACTCTACAGTTGATTTATCGTCGACTATCATGTGTTTTGGCGGGCCTTGATGCCGTCGTAATGACTCTTTTTACACTTGCTGAAAATAGCCGATCTACAAGCTCACAGCGCGTCGCGCTGCGATGTGTTGTGAGCTTGTAGATCGGCTATTTTAAGCATGCAACCAAGTGTAAAATGACTTATAATGGATCTCTTGTCCACTAGTCCCTTCCTGACATTTTAGTCTAGTTTTTATTTGTTGACGAAATCGTCAGTATATTTAGTCTTAGTTTTAGTCACCATAGCTTAGTTTTCATGTAGTTTCCATTTAGTTTTCGCCAGTGGGAAAAGGTAGTCGACGAACATTTTTCGCCTTGGTTTTAGTTGACGAAGTCAACATCAGTAACATCAGTGTGTGTATCCCTGGTGTGTGTAGGTTCGCATGGGCAGCAACATGGAGCTGTCGGTAACATCAGTGTGTGTATCCCTGGTGTGTGTAGGTTCGCATGGGCAGCAACATGGAGCTGTCAGTAACATCGGTGTGTGTATCCCTGGTGTGTGTAGGTTCGCATGGGCAGCAACATGGAGCTGTCGGGCCTCCAGAGGTTTGTTCCAGAGCCCTACGGCCTGGAGGACGACCAGCGCAGCATGGGATACGACGAGCCCGACTATGGGATGGGACCGCCCATTCACTACAGCACCGTACCTCGCAACCACCACGCCTTCCTCCACGGACCCCCACGCAGGACCGGGTAAGGACCCCCACACAGGACACCCGCTCCATCCATCCATCTTCAACCGCTTATCCGTAGTCGGGTCGCGGGGGCAGAGTGTTCCAGACTTCCCCTCTCCAGAGCAACATACATTAGTGACTTCCTCCTGGGGGATCCCGAGACGTTCCAAGGCCAGTGAGTCGATGCGTTTCCTCCTGCTGCGCCTTGGTCTGCCCCGGGGTCTCCTCCCAGTGGGACGTGCCTCATGCTCATACACCATAAGGCCTAACTCATGCCATTTCTCACAAGAGTTTTCAATCGAGCATGTTGCGTTGGCCGTTGCTTGTACTTTTTTTTAGGTTGGTTTGGGTGCTGTTTTTCTTTTTCAGCGGACTGACCTCATGCGTCCTTCTATGCATGAGGAGTCCAAGCTGCTTCTTTTCACCTGACAGGGGGGAGTTTCCCTGGCCGGACGTAGCACGTGGAAGGAACACGTTATTCCAACCAGTTCCTTTCCCCTCCATCAGGCGCCCCGGCTGGCCAGGGGGAGGTAGTTTAGAGAACAGGATTACTGCATGTTTTTGTGAGGGTTCCTACCCTAGGAATCGAACCCAGGACCTTCTAGCTGTGAGGCGACAGGCACTACCGACTGTGCCACCATGCCCCCTTCTGTATCTTAACTTCTTCGTTTATTCTGTTGGCACAGGCGCTGTGCAAGCAGAAGGCTCCGTGATTTTCCCCCACGGAATCGAAAGTAATAATCGGTTGACTAATTTCCGGGCGCTAGTTAATATTATTTTATTGAGCTCCCAACATGTTTCACCTTTGTTCTCTGGGCTGGTCGACAGACTTCCCGAGCTCAGGCAGAGCGACTACACCAGCCTCAACAAGTGGTAACTGTATTGTTCCCATGGGTGTAACAACAACTCATTGGGACAGTCTTCCTTCTCAGTAAAGGACAGTCTTCCTTCTCAGTAAAGGACAGTCTTCCTTCTCAGTAAAGGACAGTCTTCCTTCTCGGTAAAGGACAGTCTTCCTTCTCGGTAAAGGACAGTCTTCCTTCTCAGTAAAGGACAGTCTTCCTTCTCAGTAAAGGACAGTCTTCCTTCTCAGTAAAGGACAGTCTGTCTTCTCAGTAAAGGACAGTCTTCCTTCTCGGTAAAGGACAGTCTTCCTTCTCAGTAAAGGACAGTCTTCCTTCTCAGTAAAGGACAGTCTTCCTTCTCAGTAAAGGACAGTCTGTCTTCTCGGTAAAGGACAGTCTTCCTTCTCGGTAAAGGACAGTCTTCCTTCTCGGTAAAGGACAGTCTTCCTTCTCAGTAAAGGACAGTCTTCCTTCTCAGTAAAGGACAGTCTTCCTTCTCAGTAAAGGACAGTCTTCCTTCTCAGTAAAGGAAGGACAGTCTTCCTTCTCAGTAAAGGACAGTCTGTCTTCCTTCTCAGTAAAGGACAGTCTGTCTTCTCAGTAAAGGACAGTCTCTCTGCCTTCTCAGTAAAGGACAGTCTCTCTGCCTTCTCAGTAAAGGACAGTCTGTCTTCCTTCTCAGTAAAGGACAGTCTTCCTTCTCAGTAAAGGACAGTCTTCCTTCTCAGTAAAGGACAGTCTGTCTTCCTTCTCAGTAAAGGACAGTCTTCCTTCTCAGTAAAGGACAGTCTGTCTTCTCAGTAAAGGACAGTCTTCCTTCCTTCTCAGTAAAGGACAGTCTTCCTTCTCAGTAAAGGACAGTCTTCCTTCTCAGTAAAGGACAGTCTTCCTTCTCAGTAAAGGACCGTCTTCCTTCTCAGTAAAGGACAGTCTTCCTTCTCAGTAAAGGACAGTCTGCCTTCCTTCTCAGTAAAGGACAGTCTTCCTTCCTTCTCAGTAAAGGACAGTCTGCCTTCCTTCTCAGTAAAGGACAGTCTTCCTTCCTTCTCAGTAAAGGACAGTCTGCCTTCCTTCTCAGTAAAGGACAGTCTGCCTTCCTTCTCAGTAAAGGACAGTCTTCCTTCTCAGTAAAGGACAGTCTGTCTTCCTTCTCAGTAAAGGACAGTCTGTCTTCCTTCTCAGTAAAGGACAGTCTTCCTTCTCAGTAAAGGACAGTCTGTCTTCCTTCTCAGTAAAGGACAGTCTTCCTTCTCAGTAAAGGACAGTCTTCCTTCTCAGTAAAGGACAGTCTGTCTTCCTTCTCAGTAAAGGACAGTCTTCCTTCTCAGTAAAGGACAGTCTGTCTTCCTTCTCAGTAAAGGACAGTCTTCCTTCTCAGTAAAGGACAGTCTTCCTTCTCAGTAAAGGACAGTCTTCCTTCTCAGTAAAGGACAGTCTGTCTTCCTTCTCAGTAAAGGACAGTCTTCCTTCTCAGTAAAGGACAGTCTGTCTTCCTTCTCAGTAAAGGACAGTCTTCCTTCTCAGTAAAGGACAGTCTTCCTTCTCAGTAAAGGACAGACTGCCTTCTCAGTAAAGGACAGTCTTCCTTCTCAGTAAAGGACAGTCTTCCTTCTCAGTAAAGGACAGTCTGTCTTCCTTCTCAGTAAAGGACAGTCTGTCTTCTCAGTAAAGGACAGTCTTCCTTCTCAGTAAAGGACAGTCTGTCTTCCTTCTCAGTAAAGGACAGTCTTCCTTCTCAGTAAAGGACAGTCTGTCTTCCTTCTCAGTAAAGGACAGTCTTCCTTCTCAGTAAAGGACAGTCTTCCTTCTCAGTAAAGGACAGTCTTCCTTCTCAGTAAAGGACAGTCTGTCTTCCTTCTCAGTAAAGGACAGTCTTCCTTCTCAGTAAAGGACAGTCTTCCTTCTCAGTAAAGGACAGTCTTCCTTCTCAGTAAAGGACAGTCTGTCTTCCTTCTCAGTAAAGGACAGTCTTCCTTCTCAGTAAAGGACAGTCTGTCTTCCTTCTCAGTAAAGGACAGTCTTCCTTCTCAGTAAAGGACAGTCTGTCTTCCTTCTCAGTAAAGGACAGTCTGTCTTCTCAGTAAAGGACAGTCTTCCTTCTCAGTAAAGGACAGTCTTACTTCTCAGTAAAGGACAGTCTTACTTCTCAGTAAAGGACAGTCTTCCTTCTCAGTAAAGGACAGTCTGTCTTCCTTCTCAGTAAAGGACAGTCTTCCTTCTCAGTAAAGGACAGTCTGTCTTCTCAGTAAAGGACAGTCTTCCTTCTCAGTAAAGGACAGTCTTACTTCTCAGTAAAGGACAGTCTTACTTCTCAGTAAAGGACAGTCTTCCTTCTCAGTAAAGGACAGTCTGTCTTCCTTCTCAGTAAAGGACAGTCTTCCTTCTCAGTAAAGGACAGTCTGTCTTCCTTCTCAGTAAAGGACAGTCTTCCTTCTCAGTAAAGGACAGTCTGTCTTCCTTCTCAGTAAAGGACAGTCTGTCTTCCTTCTCAGTAAAGGACAGTCTGTCTTCCTTCTCAGTAAAGGACAGTCTTCCTTCTCAGTAAAGGACAGTCTTACTTCTCAGTAAAGGACAGTCTTCCTTCTCAGTAAAGGACAGTCTTCCTTCTCAGTAAAGGACAGTCTTCCTTCTCAGTAAAGGACAGTCTGTCTTCTCAGTAAAGGACAGTCTTCCTTCTCAGTAAAGGACAGTCTGTCTTCCTTCTCAGTAAAGGACAGTCTTCCTTCTCAGTAAAGGACAGTCTGTCTTCCTTCTCAGTAAAGGACAGTCTGTCTTCCTTCTCAGTAAAGGACAGTCTGTCTTCCTTCTCAGTAAAGGACAGTCTTCCTTCTCAGTAAAGGACAGTCTTACTTCTCAGTAAAGGACAGTCTTCCTTCTCAGTAAAGGACAGTCTTCCTTCTCAGTAAAGGACAGTCTTCCTTCTCAGTAAAGGACAGTCTGTCTTCTCAGTAAAGGACAGTCTTCCTTCTCAGTAAAGGACCGTCTTCCTTCTCAGTAAAGGACAGTCTTCCTTCTCAGTAAAGGACAGTCTTCCTTCTCAGTAAAGGACCGTCTTCCTTCTCAGTAAAGGACAGTCTTCCTTCTCAGTAAAGGACAGTCTGTCTTACTTCTCAGTAAAGGACAGTCTGTCTTCCTTCTCAGTAAAGGACCGTCTTCCTTCTCAGTAAAGGACAGTCTTCCTTCTCAGTAAAGGACAGTCTGTCTTACTTCTCAGTAAAGGACAGTCTGTCTTCCTTCTCAGTAAAGGACAGTCTTCCTTCTCAGTAAAGGACAGTCTGTCTTACTTCTCAGTAAAGGACAGTCTGTCTTCCTTCTCAGTAAAGGACAGTCTTCCTTCTCAGTAAAGGACAGTCTTCCTTCTCAGTAAAGGACAGTCTTCCTTCTCAGTAAAGGACAGTCTTCCTTCTCAGTAAAGGACCGTCTTCCTTCTCAGTAAAGGACAGTCTTCCTTCTCAGTAAAGGACAGTCTGTCTTACTTCTCAGTAAAGGACAGTCTTCCTTCTCAGTAAAGGACAGTCTGTCTTACTTCTCAGTAAAGGACAGTCTTCCTTCTCAGTAAAGGACAGTCTTCCTTCTCAGTAAAGGACAGTCTGTCTTACTTCTCAGTAAAGGACAGTCTTCCTTCTCAGTAAAGGACAGTCTGTCTTACTTCTCAGTAAAGGACAGTCTTCCTTCTCAGTAAAGGACAGTCTTCCTTCTCAGTAAAGGACAGTCTTCCTTCTCAGTAAAGGACAGTCTGTCTTCCTTCTCAGTAAAGGACAGTCTTACTTCTCAGTAAAGGACAGTCTTCCTTCTCAGTAAAGGACAGTCTTCCTTCTCAGTAAAGGACAGTCTGTCTTCCTTCTCAGTAAAGGACAGTCTTCCTTCTCAGTAAAGGACAGTCTTCCTTCTCAGTAAAGGACAGTCTTCCTTCTCAGTAAAGGACCGTCTTCCTTCTCAGTAAAGGACCGTCTTCCTTCTCAGTAAAGGACAGTCTTCCTTCTCAGTAAAGGACAGTCTGTCTTCTCAGTAAAGGACAGTCTGTCTTCCTTCTCAGTAAAGGACAGTCTTCCTTCTCAGTAAAGGACAGTCTTCCTTCTCAGTAAAGGACAGTCTTCCTTCTCAGTAAAGGACAGTCTTCCTTCTCAGTAAAGGACAGTCTTCCTTCTCAGTAAAGGACAGTCTGTCTTCCTTCTCAGTAAAGGACAGTCTTCCTTCTCAGTAAAGGACAGTCTTCCTTCTCAGTAAAGGACAGTCTGTCTTCCTTCTCAGTAAAGGACAGTCTGTCTTCTCAGTAAAGGACAGTCTGTCTTCCTTCTCAGTAAAGGACAGTCTTCCTTCTCAGTAAAGGACAGTCTTCCTTCTCAGTAAAGGACAGTCTTCCTTCTCAGTAAAGGACCGTCTTCCTTCTCAGTAAAGGACAGTCTTCCTTCTCAGTAAAGGAGGCAAACCTTTGGAACTCCTTGCCTACGGTTTTCTAAAACTAGAGACGGATGGTAAAGTTTTCTACAGTGGACTCAAACTATGGTTGAAATCACATCAACTGTCTTCACATGTATATAGTTTGGTTATCTGAGGGATTGTGTTTACTTCTGTTTTGAAGGTTAACCCATTCTGGGTGGGAACCCCTTTAGGTGTTCTAACCCTTCTGGACGGGAACCCCTCTTGGGGTTCTGTATGTACAGCATTCAAAAATTAAAAAACTTTGATGCTGCTTTATAAATATTTGAAGTTTTTCAGAAACTTAGGTCAGGATTTAGAGGGCTTTTTAGAATCTCGGCCTCAGTCCAAAATGGGTTAATGTAATGGGTATTGTAATTTAATATTACTATATTCCTTTCTTGTACTTGATTGGCTTTTTTCTGACAGGTTCAAGGTTGCTGTTAGAAATAACGGTGGCTCCAAACGGTTAATGATTCTGAATCCATTAGTTTTGCACGAAAAACACTCCTTCGGCGGCCTGGGCCGTGGCTCAGTGGTCCAGGCACCTTGGCTGGTAATCCAGTCTGGCAGTGTGCCGCGGGTTCGACTCCCGATCCCGACGGCCTTTACTGCATGTCTTCCCCCCCATCTCTCTCCTCATTTCCTGTCAGACTACTGTCTGTCCCTCCATAAAAAAATATAAAATAAAGGCAAAAGCCACAAAAAAAACATTTAAAAAAAGAAAAAAAACACTCCTTCGGCTGAAAACGGCCATAGCCGTCATCACAAATATGAGGTCAGCACATTTGGGCATGTGCCTATGGCCAAATTTAGCCCAATGAGTGTTTTTCGTGCAAAATGAATGCTTGCAATGGATTCAGAATCCTGAAAACCCCTTAGTTTGACACATCACATGCTACTTAAAGCATAATGAAAATGTGAAATGTTTGCCTTGCATGGGGTTGTTAATGGTACCCCAGCTTATTACGCTAATTATGAAAATTGCCCAACATAATGCAAGTTAGCATCCGGCAGTTTCTAAATGCTGGGGGACCCATACGCAACATTTCTAACATAAAACATTAGGGTACTCAAAATGTCCAGGTTCACATTCTGGCAGGCTAAAATACGGCAAATATAATTGGTACTAACTAACCGACCTCTCGTCTCCCCACAGGAGTTACGAGGGGACGCTGGACGGGGACATGAGCGCGGCGGGGGACATGTATTACTGGGGCGGCGGGGCTCCCCTGGCCCAGGGCGAGCGGGGAAGCATGGCCTCGCTGGACAGCACGCTGCGGAAAGGCCCGCCGCCGAGCTGGCGCCAGCCGGAGCTGCCCGAGGTCATCGCCATGCTCAACTATAGGCTGGACCCTGTGAAGAGCAACGCCGCCGCGTACCTGCAGCATCTCACGTTCAAGAACGACAAGGTAAGAGTACGGGGCGAGCGTCACAGTCCGGTGCCCCACTTCGAGGGCCCCGGGAAGAGAATTTCCCATTCATTTCTTTTCCCATAGACATTTCGGAAAGTATTTATTTGCAGACCTTTAAGCCTCGGACAAGTTTTTCTTCTTTCTAATTATTTGATCGGCCCACAAAATTGTGTTTGTCATGATTTGTCATGATTGGTTGGCTTTGTTCGAGGCTTAAAGGTCCACACATTAACCAGTTTACAGTTTAAAGGTCCACACATTAACCAGTTTACAGTTTAAAGGTCCACACATTAACCAGTTTACAGTTTAAAGGTCCACACATTAACCAGTTTACAGTTTAAAGGTCCACACATTAACCAGTTTACAGTTTAAAGGTCCACACATTAACCAGTTTACAGTTTAAAGGTCCACACATTAACCAGTTTACAGTTTAAAGGTCCACACATTAACCAGTTTACAGTTTAAAGGTCCACACATTAACCAGTTTACAGTTTAAAGGTCAACACATTAACCAGTTTACAGTTTAAAGGTCCACACATTAACCAGTTTACAGTTTAAAGGTCCACACATTAACCAGTTTACAGTTTAAAGGTCAACACATTAACCAGTTTACAGTTTAAAGGTCCACACATTAACCAGTTTACAGTTTAAAGGTCCACACATTAACCAGTTTACAGTTTAAAGGTCCACACATTAACCAGTTTACAGTTTAAAGGTCCACACATTAACCAGTTTACAGTTTAAAGGTCCACACATTAACCAGTTTACAGTTTAAAGGTCCACACATTAACCAGTTTACAGTTTCTTCAATCTTTTCCCAAGTAAAAAGGTCAATTGTCTTCCGTCTGTTAGAACAGTACTGTATTTGGAGGCCATAGTAAAAACATACATACCGGTAGAAACATAGAACATGCTCGATAGTGAGGCTCGATAAGAACCCGTCTCGATAAGGTGCTCGTTATCAATAAAAATGAACGAGCTTCATCCCAGGTTTCAAAGTGACGTCAAGGAGAGCCGTTAACCCATTCTGGGCGGGAACCCCTTTTGGTGTTAGCATTATGTTATACTTAAAGGGGCATTCCACTCATTTTCAACATTTTACTATGTCATTAATGTACCTTAGAGCTGGTGTGTGGAAATAATAAAAAAGTTCCTAGAACTAGAGGTCTGAAAAAAATCATTAACATGGTGAAACACATCTTGATGATGTCATCAAGATGTGTTTCACCATGTTAATGATTTTTTTCATAATTACAGTTCTAGGAAACACAAAATGGGGGGACTTTTTTATTATTTCCACACAACAGCTCTAAGGTATATTAATGACATAGTAAAATGTTGAAAATGGGTGGTTTTCCCCTTTAAGCTATTTAAAAATAGCAGATCTACAAGCTCAAGCGTGCCACCGAGTGGCGCGCTACGAGCTTGTAGGTCTGCTATTTTTTGAAAAATCGAAGAACGACTGACATAGAAACATAGCTTTTTCAGAAAACTGTCAGGATGTAGAAGACATTTTGTAGAATCTGATCTCAGGTGTGAATGTGTTTTTCCAGGTGAAGACCGACGTGCGTCGTATGAAGGGCATCCCATCGTTAGTCAGCATGTTGGACAACCCCAAGAAGGAGGTACGTTACGATATATATATATATATATATATATATTTTTTTTTAGGGGGGCTAGTGAATTATGGTGTGTGATGTGAAATGTGAGCTTTAGTCATATTCCATCATATTCAAGTGCTTTTGCAGAGAAATGAGAGTCACTTTCAGACAGTAGTAGAGCACAGTAGAGGGGAGCTGTGTGTGACTGTAGAGGGGAGCTGTGTGACTGTAGAGGGGAGCTGTGTGTGACTGTAGAGGGGAGCTGTGTGTGACTGTAGAGGGGAGCTGTGTGTGACTGTAGAGGGGAGCTGTGTGTGACTGTGACTGTAGAGGGGAGCTGTGTGTGTCTGTGACTGTAGAGGGGAGCTGTGTGTGACTGTAGAGGGGAGCTGTGTGACTGTAGAGGGGAGCTGTGTGTGACTGTGACTGTAGAGGGGAGCTGTGTGACTGTAGAGCTGTGTGTGTGACTGTAGAGGGGAGCTGTGTGACTGTGACTGTAGAGGGGAGCTGTGTGTGACTGTAGAGGGGAGCTGTGTGTGTCTGTGACTGTAGAGGGGAGCTGTGTGACTGTAGAGGGGAGCTGTGTGTGACTGTAGAGGGGAGCTGTGTGTGTCTGTGACTGTAGAGGGGAGCTGTGTGACTGTAGAGGGGAGCTGTGTGACTGTAGAGGGGAGCTGTGTGTGACTGTAGAGGGGAGCTGTGTGTGTCTGTGACTGTAGAGGGGAGCTGTGTGACTGTAGAGCTGTGTGTCTGTGACTGTAGAGGGGAGCTGTGTGTGTCTGTGACTGTAGAGGGGAGCTGTGTGACTGTAGAGGGGAGCTGTGTGTGACTGTAGAGGGGAGCTGTGTGTGTCTGTGACTGTAGAGGGGAGCTGTGTGACTGTAGAGCTGTGTGTCTGACTGTAGAGGGGAGCTGTGTGTGTCTGTGACTGTAGAGGGGAGCTGTGTGACTGTAGAGCTGTGTGTCTGACTGTAGAGGGGAGCTGTGTGTCTGTGACTGTAGAGGGGAGCTGTGTGACTGTAGAGCTGTGTGTCTGTGACTGTAGAGGGGAGCTGTGTGTGTCTGTGACTGTAGAGGGGAGCTGTGTGTGACTGTAGAGGGGAGCTGTGTGTGACTGTAGAGGGGAGCTGTGTGTGTCTGTGACTGTAGAGGGGAGCTGTGTGACTGTAGAGCTGTGTGTCTGTGACTGTAGAGGGGAGCTGTGTGACTGTAGAGCTGTGTGTCTGTGACTGTAGAGGGGAGCTGTGTGACTGTAGAGCTGTGTGTCTGTGACTGTAGAGGGGAGCTGTGTGACTGTAGAGCTGTGTGTCTGTGACTGTAGAGGGGAGCTGTGTGTGTCTGTGACTGTAGAGGGGAGCTGTGTGACTGTAGAGCTGTGTGTCTGTGACTGTAGAGGGGAGCTGTGTGTCTGACTGTAGAGGGGAGCTGTGTGTCTGTGACTGTAGAGGGGAGCTGTGTGTCTGTGACTGTAGAGGGGAGCTGTGTGTCTGACTGTAGAGGGGAGCTGTGTGTCTGTGACTGTAGAGGGGAGCTGTGTGTCTGTGACTGTAGAGGGGAGCTGTGTGTCTGTGACTGAGTTGAGTGAATCGTTACATGCCTACTTGGGCCTAACAACAGTTTCCAGTCTTGATATTTTATTTAGCTTTAAACCATCTTGTGTCTCTGTGTAGGTGCACCACGCGGCCTGTGGAGCTCTCTCTAAACCATGTTGTGTCTCTGTGTAGGTGCACCACGCGGCCTGTGGAGCTCTCTAAACCATGTTGTGTCCCTGTGTAGGTGCACCACGCGGCCTGTGGAGCTCTCTCTAAACCATGTTGTGTCTCTGTGTAGGTGCACCACGCGGCCTGTGGAGCTCTCTAAACCATGTTGTGTCTCTGTGTAGGTGCACCACGCGGCCTGTGGAGCTCTCTCTAAACCATGTTGTGTCTCTGTGTAGGTGCACCACGCGGCCTGTGGAACTCTCTCTAAACCATGTTGTGTCTCTGTGTAGGTGCACCACGCGGCCTGTGGAGCTCTCTCTAAACCATGTTGTGTCTCTGTGTAGGTGCACCACGCGGCCTGTGGAGCGCTCTCTAAACCATGTTGTGTCTCTGTGTAGGTGCACCACGCGGCCTGTGGAGCGCTCTCTAAACCATGTTGTGTCTCTGTGTAGGTGCACCACGCGGCCTGTGGAGCTCTCTCTAAACCATGTTGTGTCTCTGTGTAGGTGCACCACGCGGCCTGTGGAGCTCTCTCTAAACCATGTTGTGTCTCTGTGTAGGTGCACCACGCGGCCTGTGGAGCCCTGAAGAACATCTCGTATGGCAGAGATCAAGAGAACAAGATCGCCATTAAAAACTGTGACGGAGTCCCTGCCCTGATCCGGCTGCTGAGGAAGACTCGAGACCAGGACCTCACCGACACCATTACAGGTTAAACTACACGCATAACAAAACACTGGCACATCCACTGGACGACAGGTGCGAGACCCAACAGTCTGTAACTTTGTAACTTTGTAAAGCTACAGTCAAGGCTTTACTGGTTAAAGTTTCGACACATAGTCTTCATCTGAATGAGGACAAACAACACTCCTTTGTGTCAAACATTTCAAAGTAGACACCATTCAGTGCTGGGCTGCAGTGAGTGGTCACACACACAGGTGCACAAATAATTGAATTTTGACGTTCAGACAGTATCACTTAAGGCAGATGGTGGCACAAGGTGGCCTTTGTCTCTTGAGCACATGCATGTGTCTGTTCACGGCACTGGTGCTAAAACAAGGTTATAGACTTTAGTAGTCAAGTAGTCCACAGTTGGTAAATACATATTCTACCATACAGAGTGATCAAAATATCATTGTATTCACTAAAAGGGTAAATGGTGCATTTATATAGCGCCTTTATCCAAGGCGCTTTACATAGATTGTGCATTACATTCACCCATTCACACATTCACACACCTTTACATAGATTGTGCATTACATTCACACACACATTCACACACCTTTACATAGATTGTGCATTACATTCACACACACATTCACACACCTTTACATAGATTGTGCATTACATTCACACACACATTCACACACCTTTACATAGATTGTTCATTACATTCACACACACATTCATTCACCGATGGCGGCGGAAACCATGCAAGGCACCAACCAGCACATCAGGAGCAATTAGTGCACAAGGACACTTCAACACTAACTCTGGGGGAGGCTGGTTTCGAACTGGCAACCTTGCGGTTACCATCCAGCCACTCTGCCCCTGAGCCACCGCCACCCCCAAAAGGGGTTTTCAACAGGTGGTCCGTGGTCCACGGAGGTATGCATTCAGTAATGTAGGATTTGTTGATTTAATTTTCTTTCCACTAGTTGAGAAAAAGTGAACTGAATAACCTGGTGACCTATGACGACCGACCACCCATGTAGTCATTTACTGACACGTTGGAAATTCAACAGAAAAAGGGAGTTACAGTCTCAGAACTTAAGTCAGAAGTGCACTGGATTGTCTGGTTGAGTCATTATTATTTGGAAATTATTAGTAGTCATTCAGACCACTGGTTGAGAAACAAGTGGGATGCATAGCAAGTGTTGCAAAAGCACTAATGTCCCCACCCAACACAGCAGTGGTCCCCAGGTTGGTGGTCCCCAGGTTGATTCTATAGCCAGGGTGGTGGTCCCCAGGTTGATTCTATAGTCAGGGTGGTGGTCCCCATGTTGATTCTATAGTCAGGGTGGTGGTCCCCAGGTTGATTCTATAGTCAGGGTGGTGGTCCCCAGGTTGATTCTATAGCCAGGGTGGTGGTCCCCAGGTTGATTCTATAGTCAGGGTGGTGGTCCCCAGGTTGATTCTATAGTCAGGGTGGTGGTCCCCAGGTTGATTCTATAGTCAGGGTGGTGGTCCCCAGGTTGATTCTAAGTCAGGGTGGTGGTCCCCAGGTTGATTCTATAGTCAGGGTGGTGGTCCCCAGGTTGATTCTATAGTCAGGGTGGTGGTCCCCAGGTTGATTCTATAGTCAGGGTGGTGGTCCCCAGGTTGATTCTATAGTCAGGGTGGTGGTCCCCAGGTTGATTCTATAGTCAGGGTGGTGGTCCCCAGGTTGATTCTAAGTCAGGGTGGTGGTCCCCAGGTTGATTCTATAGTCAGGGTGGTGGTCCCCAGGTTGATTCTATAGTCAGGGTGGTGGTCCCCAGGTTGATTCTATAGTCAGGGTGGTGGTCCCCAGGTTGATTCTATAGTCAGGGTGGTGGTCCCCAGGTTGATTCTATAGTCAGGGTGGTGGTCCCCAGGTTGATTCTATAGTCAGGGTGGTGGTCCCCAGGTTGATTCTATAGTCAGGGTGGTGGTCCCCAGGTTGATTCTATAGTCAGGGTGGTGGTCCCCAGGTTGATTCTATAGTCAGGGTGGTGGTCCCCAGGTTGATTCTTAGTCAGGGTGGTGGTCCCCAGGTTGATTCTATAGTCAGGGTGGTGGTCCCCAGGTTGATTCTATAGTCAGGGTGGTGGTCCCCAGGTTGATTCTATAGTCAGGGTGGTGGTCCCCAGGTTGATTCTATAGTCAGGTTGGTGGTCCCCAGGTTGATTCTATAGTCAGGGTGGTGGTCCCCAGGTTGATTCTATAGTCAGGTTGGTGGTCCCCAGGTTGATTCTATAGTCAGGGTGGTGGTCCCCAGGTTGATTCTATAGTCAGGGTGGTGGTCCCCAGGTTGATTCTATAGTCAGGGTGGTGGTCCCCAGGTTGATTCTATAGTCAGGGTGGTGGTCCCCAGGTTGATTCTATAGTCAGGGTGGTGGTCCCCAGGTTGATTTTATAGTCAGGGTGGTGGTCCCCAGGTTGATTCTAAGTCAGGGTGGTGGTCCCCAGGTTGATTCTATAGTCAGGGTGGTGGTCCCCAGGTTGATTCTATAGTCAGGGTGGTGGTCCCCAGGTTGATTCTAAGTCAGGGTGGTGGTCCCCAGGTTGATTCTATAGTCAGGGTGGTGGTCCCTCGTTCACAATCGGTTGAAAACCCTCTGCACTAAAACTAAGTCTAGCCTCAAGTGCTTAACCCATTTTGGGCAGGAACCCCTTTTGGTGTTTTAAG
Source organism: Electrona antarctica (assembly GCF_951216825.1). Taxonomy (NCBI): domain Eukaryota; kingdom Metazoa; phylum Chordata; class Actinopteri; order Myctophiformes; family Myctophidae; genus Electrona; species Electrona antarctica. The sequence continues at coordinate 4,759,778 of NC_136809.1, read as the reverse complement.
CATTATTTTATAATTTAGCTATTGAAAAATAGCAGATCTACAAGTTCACCCAGGAATGTGAGACAGCTGATCCTGATTGCCCGCAACACTGTCAGTATGTGATTGGTTGACTGTTGAGCCCTGGCTCTATACAGTGTATATATATGTGATTTAATTGTTTTTCCATATACCCTGAAGAAGGCAGTTGTACTGCTAAAACTGTCAGGATTTAGAACCAAATTTGACTGAGGGACTGCCATTGGATTTTTTTTAATTTTAGTTTTTTCATGTCATATGAAAGCAGGGAATCATAGCTTCAAATTGACATATTGGTTGTTCAGTTTGACCAACCAGTTTTGGAGATATGGCTTATAGAGTAATGTCTTGCAGAGAAACAGCGAGTTGAGAAAACAGGCTTGAAAGGTTCACTTCTGGTGAAAAGCTGGAATTTGCGCAATGGCAGTCTCTCAGTCAAATCTGGTCACATGTGTAGAATCGTCCTCAGGTCTAAAGGGGTTAATTTCCGCCTCTATACGAGTATTGTTTTATGAAATGTACAGTATATGACGGTACATGTGATTTGGTTCTGATGATGACCCGTCCGTCCGTCCTCCCTCCCTCCAGGCACGCTGTGGAACCTGTCGTCCCACGACTCTGTGAAGATGGAGATCGTGGACCACGCGCTGCACGCCCTCTCGGACGAGGTCATGGTCGCCCACTCGGGCTGGGAGCGGGCCAGCAACGGCGCCGGCGGTGGAGGGGAGGAGAACTGCAAGCCCCGACACCTGGAGTGGGAGACGTCTCTCACCAACACGGCCGGCTGCCTGAGGTACGGATGGGCTGGAACTAGGGATGCTCCGATCAGCTTTATTGGGACCGATCACTGATTGTTTTTCTCATGATCGGAGAATGTTTAGTGTGTGTGTGTGTGTGTGTGTGTGTGTGTGTGTGTGTGTGTGTGTGTGTGTGTGTGTGTGTGTGTGTGTGTGTGTGTGTGTGTGTGTGTGTGTGTGTGTGTGTGTGTGTGTGTGTGTGTGTGTGTGTGTGTGTGTGTGTGTGTGTGTGTGTGTGTGTTTTCAGCGCATGGAGCGCCGTGAGTTGTGATTAGTTTTATTAGGCTAAGCTATCGTACAAGGTGTACAAGGTGTACAAGGTCCTTGTCTTTCCCTCTGTGACATGTACTGTCTATCGTACAAGGTGTACAAGGTCCTTGTCTTTCCCTCTGTGACATGTACTGTCTATCGTACAAGGTGTACAAGGTCCTTGTCTTTCCCTCTGTGACATGTACTGTCTATCGTACAAGGTGTACAAGGTCCTTGTCTTTCCCTCAGTGACATGTACTGTCTATCGTACAAGGTGTACAAGGTCCTTGTCTTTCCCTCAGTGACATGTACTGTCTATCGTACAAGGTGTACAAGGTCCTTGTCTTTCCCTCAGTGACATGTACTGTCTATCGTACAAGGTGTACAAGGTCCTTGTCTTTCCCTCAGTGACATGTACTGTCTATCATGAATGAATTGGACATATTGTTTGGCCTTTTTTTGGTTAGCAAGCAACAGCTGCCTTCTAGGTGTCACTGAGCTCTATTGATATTACTCTCCCCATCTGTCCGTTGACACATATTTCAGGGTAGGACACATGAGGTATTTAACCCATTTTGACCTGAGATCAGATTCTAAAAATATCTTCTACATCCTGACAGTTTTCTGATAAAGCTATGTTTCTATGTCAGCCGTTCTTCGATTTTTCAAAAAATAGCAGACCTACAAGCTCATAGCGCGCCACTCGGTGGCGCGCTATGAGCTTGTAGATCTGCTATTTTTCAATAGCTAAAGCATAACATAATGCCAACACCAAAAGGGGTTCCCGCCCAGAATGGGTTCATTTGGTTAATTATCCCACAGCTACTTTCAAGTCTGCTTTTGGGAATGATTAACTCCACGGTTGCATCACAGAGTCGTAAAATAGACGTCATACTTTGTGCATTACCTCACGTTGTGGCTCCATATTGTTGATTGTTGTATTGTTTACTGATCGAATCATCGCTCTTCCAAAGTTTTCATTTCCCCTTTTGTCTTTAAAAGTTTAAACTTTGGTTTCTGAGGTGAGGGAAAGGTGTGTGTGTGTGTGTGTGTGTGTGTGTGTGTGTGTGTGTGTGTGTGTGTGTGTGTGTGTGTGTGTGTGTGTGTGTGTGTGTGTGTGTGTGTGTGTGTGTGTGTGTGTGTGTGTGTGTGTGTGTGTGTGTGTGTGTGTGTGTGTGTGTGTGTGTGTGTGTGTGTGTGTGTGTGTGTGTGTGTGTTGCACTAAAGATTACTTACTGCAATAATGTAGCCTAATTTCTGTAGATATTCGGTATCTAACGATAATATTCTGCATGTACAACAAGCGCTTGTTGTGTGACGTGCAAAGACTGTCTGTTGCAAGGATGGCAGATAATGGGAAGTCAGTCACAACTGGATACAGTTTAGAACAGCCTAAATGTTCAGCAAAATACTGCTACGTTGGAATAATAATGTCCAAGGTTAAGAAATGTGATAACATGTTTTATTCTGTGTCTAAAAGTGGGACCAAAATAGAATTTTGGGCTGGTTAACCAATTCTTGACGGGAACCCCTGTTGGTGTTTCATAGCATTATGTTATACTTTAGCTATTGAAAAATAGCAGATCTACAAGCTCGTAGCGCGGCACTCGGTGCGGCACTCGGTGCCGCGCTACGAGCTTGTAGATCTGCAATTTTTTTTAAATCGCGAAAATGTGGCACACATCTTTGAATATATTTTTTCAGAGCGAACCTATTTATCTCAAATCTTTGCTTCTACTATTTCATTGACATGAAATAGTTCATGTCAATTAACTATTTTCATTGACATGAAATAGTTTGAGAACCACTGACATAGAAACATAGTTTTTCAGAAAACTCAGGATTTAGAAGACATTTGTGACCAGATTTGACTGAGAGCCTGCCATCGCGCAAATTCCAGCTTTTCATTTTTGTTTCAAAAATGAGTTAATAGCACAGGCAGACTCTTCACATACTAGAGCATGTCTGAAATAAATGTCAGAGCTGAAATCGACATGTAAATATGAATTGAATGCTTAAACATGTAGCTAGGTGTAATGTTAGAGACCACAGAAGAGAACCTTTCAAGCCTGTTTTCTCAACTCACTGTTTTCTGCAAGACATTACTCTATAAGCCATATCTCCAAAACTGGTGGGTCAAACTGAACAACCAATATGTCAATTTGAAGCTATGATTCAAAAAAATTCAAAAAAATCCAATGGCAGTCCCTCAGTCAAATTTGGTCACATTTGTAGAATCGTCCTCAGGTCTTAATGGGTTAAGGCCAATGTTCTACTCTATCACTTGCCTACTGGCTCTGGGCCAACTTGCCCTGGCTGCCAAATGACTATGGAGGAGGTGAAAAGAAGTAGGAGTTAGGCTGAGCTCACACCTTTAATGCACTGCATTGCTGTTGTGAGTGTCATGGCCGCCCCCAATGCATTTCCAATGGAGGTCACATGGTCTGTTGTATGTCTTTCAGCTGTGTTTCGACTGCGCCCCTCCCCCTCACACAACACAATGTTGTGTCAAACCATGTGACCTCCATTGGAAATGCATTGGGCGGCCATGACACTACACAACATGCATCCAACGAGCACAGAACATTGCATTAACCGTGTGAGTGCACCCTTAGTAGTAGTAGTAGAGAGAAGAGACATTGTACGTACGAATACCATACCATACCATACCATACCATACCATACCATACCATACCATACCATACCATACCATACCATACCACCATACCATACCATACCATACCACCATACCATACCATACCATACCATACCATACCATACCATACCATACCATACCATACCATACCATACCATACCATACCATACCATACCATACCATACCATACCATACCATACCATACCATACATACCATACCATACCACCATACCATACCATACCATACCATACCATACATACCATACCATACCACCATACCATACCATACCATACCATACCATACCATACCATACCATACCACCATACCATACCATACCATACCATACCATACCACCATACCATACCATACCATACCATACCATACCATACCATACCATACCATACCATACCATACCATACCATACCACCATACCATACCATACCATACCATACCATACCATACCATACCATACCATACCATACCATACCATACCATACCATACCATACCACCATACCATACCACCATACCATACCATACCATACCATACCATACCACCATACCATACCATACCATACCATACCATACCACCATACCACCATACCATACCATACCATACCACCATACCATACCATACCATACCATACCATACCATACCATACCATACCACCATACCACCATACCATACCATACCATACCATACCATACCATACCATACCATACCATACCACCATACCATACCATACCACCATACCATACCACCATACCATACCATACCATACCATACCATACCATACCATACCATACCATACCATACCATACCACCATACCATACCATACCATACCATACCATACCACCATACCATACCATACCATACCATACCATACCATACCATACCATACCATACCATACCATACCACCATACCATACCATACCATACCATACCACCATACCATACCATACCACCATACCATACCATACCATACCATACCACCATACCATACCATACCATACCATACCATACCATACCACCATACCATACCATACCATACCACCATACCACCATACCATACCATACCACCATACCATACCACCATACCATACCATACCATACCATACCATACCACCATACCATACCATACCATACCATACCATACCATACCATACCATACCACCATACCACCATACCATACCATACCATACCATACCATACCATACCACCATACCATACCATACCATACCACCATACCACCATACCATACCATACCATACCATACCATACCACCATACCATACCATACCATACCATACCATACCATACCACCATACCACCATACCATACCATACCATACCACCATACCACCATACCACCATACCATACCATACCACCATACCATACCATACCATACCACCATACCACCATACCATACCATACCACCATACCACCATACCATACCATACCATACCACCATACCATACCATACCATACCACCATACCACCATACCATACCATACCACCATACCACCATACCATACCATACCACCATACCATACCATACCATACCACCATACCACCATACCATACCATACCACCATACCACCATACCATACCATACCATACCACCATACCATACCATACCATACCATACCACCATACCACCATACCATACCATACCACCCCATACCACCATACCATACCATACCATACCATACCATACCATACCATACCATACCACCATACCATACCATACCATACCATACCATACCACCATACCATACCATACCATACCACCATACCATACCATACCATACCATACCATACCATACCATACCACCATACCATACCATACCATACCATACCATACCATACCATACCATACCATACCATACCATACCATACCATACCATACAACTTTATTGTCAGCTTGCACTGCAATTTGTTTTGCATCCATGACGTCACCGTTCAAGATACAGACAAGACATAGACATACATTACAGAAGATACATTACAGGACACGAGTCACAGAAGCAGAGACAGGAACAGGAACAATAGAACATGTCCTCTTGGTTTATCCTCTTGGTTTATCCTCACGAGTCACAGAAACAGAGACAGGAACAAGAACAATAGAACATGTCCTCTTGGTTTATCCTCACGGGTCACGGAAGCAGAGACAGGAACAGGAACAATAGAACATGTCCTCTTGGTTTATCCTCTTGGTTTATCCTCACGAGTCACAGAAACAGAGACAGGAACAAGAACAATAGAACATGTCCTCTTGGTTTATCCTCACGGGTCACGGAAGCAGAGACAGGAACAGGAACAATAGAACATGTCCTCTTGGTTTATCCTCTTGGTTTATCCTCACGAGTCACAGAAGCAGAGACAGGAACAGGAACAATAGAACATGTCCTCTTGGTTTATCCTCACGAGTCACAGAAACAGAGACAGGAACAGGAACAATAGAACATGTCCTCTTGGTTTATCCTCACGGGTCACGGAAGCAGAGACAGGAACAAGAACAATAGAACATGTCCTCTTGGTTTATCCTCTTGGTTTATCCTCACGAGTCACAGAAACAGAGACAGGAACAAGAACAATAGAACATGTCCTCTTGGTTTATCCTCACGGGTCACGGAAGCAGAGACAGGAACAGGAACAATAGAACATGTCCTCTTGGTTTATCCTCTTGGTTTATCCTCACGAGTCACAGAAGCAGAGACAGGAACAGGAACAATAGAACATGTCCTCTTGGTTTATCCTCACGAGTCACAGAAACAGAGACAGGAACAGGAACAATAGAACATGTCCTCTTGGTTTATCCTCACGAGTCACAGAAGCAGAGACAGGAACAGGAACAATAGAACATGTCCTCTCGGTTTATCCTCACGAGTCACAGAAGCAGAGACAGGAACAATAGAACATGTCCTCTCGGTTTATCCTCTTGGTTTATCCTCACGAGTCACAGAAGCAGAGACAGGAACAAGAACAATAGAACATGTCCTCTTGGTTTACCCATTTTGGTTTAACCCATTTTGGGGGCACGAACCCTTGTTGGTGTTTTAAGCATTATGTTATGCTTTAGCCATTGGAAAATAGCAGATCTACAAGCTCATAGCGCGGCACCGAGTGCCGCGCTACGAGCTTGTAGGTCTGCTATTTTTGAAAAATCGTGAAAATGTGGCCCAGATGTTTGAATATATTCTTTCAGAGCGAAAGTTTTTAACTCAAATCTTTGTCACTGGAACAACATGTTTTCAGATGGGGGTCGGCGGCCAAATGTATACATATATTTTTGGGGGTCCTTGACATGAAAATGTCAGGATTTAGAAGATATTTGTAGAATCGTCCTCAGGTCTAAATGGGTTAAAAGCAGAACAGACTGGTGTACAAAATAGTTCTTTAGCCTGTTGTTCTTATATTTAAAGAGTTCTTTAGCCTGTTGTTCTTATATTTAAAGAGTTCTTTAGCCTGTTGTTCTTATATTTAAAGAGTTATTTAGCCTGTTGTTCTTATATTTAAAGAGTTATTTAGCCTGTTGTTCTTATATTTAAAGAGTTCTTTAGCCTGTTGTTCTTATATTTAAAGAGTTCTTTAGCCTGTTCTTATATTTAAAGAGTTCTTTAGCCTGTTCTTATATTTAAAGAGTTCTTTAGCCTGTTCTTATATTTAAAGAGTTCTTTAGCCTGTTGTTCTTATATTTAAAGAGTTCTTTAGCCTGTTCTTATATTTAAAGAGTTCTTTAGCCTGTTCTTATATTTAAAGAGTTATTTAGCCTGTTGTTCTTATATTTAAAGAGTTCTTTAGCCTGTTGTTCTTATATTTAAAGAGTTCTTTAGCCTGTTGTTCTTATATTTAAATAGTTCTTTAGCCTGTGCTTATATTTAAAGAGTTCTTTAGCCTGTTCTTATATTTAAAGAGTTCTTTAGCCTGTTGTTCTTATATTTAAAGAGTTCTTTAGCCTGTTCTTATATTTAAAGAGTTCTTTAGCCTGTTGTTCTTATATTTAAAGAGTTCTTTAGCCTGTTGTTCTTATATTTAAAGAGTTCTTTAGCCTGTTGTTCTTATATTTAAAGAGTTCTTTAGCCTGTTCTTATATTTAAAGAGTTCTTTAGCCTGTTCTTATATTTAAAGAGTTCTTTAGCCTGTTGTTCTTATATTTAAAGAGTTCTTTAGCCTGTTGTTCTTATATTTAAAGAGTTCTTTAGCCTGTTGTTCTTATATTTAAAGAGTTCTTTAGCCTGTTGTTCTTATATTTAAAGAGTTCTTTAGCCTGTTCTTATATTTAAAGAGTTCTTTAGCCTGTTGTTCTTATATTTCGGGACTCTGAACCGCCTCATGGAGCAACAGTTGATATGCATCATTTAACCCATTTAGACCTGAGATCAGATTCTAAAAATGTCTTCTACATCCTGACAGTTTTCTGAAAAAGCTATGTTTCTATGTCAGTCGTTCTTCGATTTTTCAAAAATAGCAGACCTACAAGCTCGTAGCGCGCCACTCGGTGGCGCGCTATGAGCTTGTAGATCTGCTATTTTTCAATAGCTAAAGCATAACATAATGCTAACACCAAAAGGGGTTCCCGCCCAGAATGGGTTGAAACATGTAAGGGGTCAGAGGAGATACTTGTAGAGACTTGTAGAGATTGTTCCAACACAGATGGGAAGGAACGAGGGGGCAACCGAGGACAAACCCAAGAAATTTTGGGGTCAGGTGAAGGAACGAGGGGGCAACCGAGGACAAACCAAGACATTTTGGGGTCAGGTGAAGGAATGGAATAGGAGAGATGAGTTTGAAACTACTGGGAGAGCTCTGGATCTGGATTAGGGGGATGGAGCTCGAAGAGCGCTACCTAGGGTGACCAGATCCAAACTGCTCATTAGAGGGACAGAAGTATCGCTTGTGTGGGACCCCGTCCCCCGTCCCACTTGTCCCACACAAGCGATACTGGAGTACCGGGTTAGCAACTTACTACTTGAGTTGCTATTAAATGCCTTGATGTCATATTCGGCCATAGGCCTATTGGCTATCATTTATAAACTCCTCTGGTGTCTCACATTTTGTTTTAAAATGCCTTGTTTTTATGCTACAGGCTTAAAAACACATCTTGCGGGAAGAGACAATGAGAGAGCTTTACAACAGAAGGCCAACTATTAGGGGACTAACTATTAGGGCATTTGAACACTGATGCCTGTCAGTCACAATGTGGGACAGACAGGGTCTCAATTTGAACACTGATGCCTGTCGGTCACAATGTGGGACAGACAGGGTCTCAATTTGAACACTGATGCCTGTCGGTCACAATGTGGGACAGACAGGGTCTCAATTTGAACACTGATGCCTGTCAGTCACAATGTGGGACAGACAGGGTCTCAATTTGAACACTGATGCCTGTCAGTCACAATGTGGGACAGACAGGGTCTCAATTTGAACACTGATGCCTGTCGGTCACAATGTGGGACAGACAGGGTCTCAATTTGTGAAACGCCTGAAAAGTCTTGGAAATGAGGGACTGTCCCACGCAAAGAGGGACATCTGGTCACCCTAGGCAGCTACCTGATCAAACCTGATAACAGGCTTATGGAGTATCAATAAGCTTTGGGCTTATCAAGCCTGCTGTTGAGCACAGCGGCCCATGATGACATCATGTTTAAACAATCAAGAGGCGATCAGGAAATGATATCTAGCGGTAACTAATCACCCACGCTGGCACAAACATGTCGGTCAAAAGTGTTTTGATGCCTGCCAAGCAGCGCTGTCCGGGTAAACTTAAGGCTTTTTTAAAGTGACCGTTCACACAATAACCAGTTAAACCCATTCTGGGCGGGAACCCCTTTTGGTGTTTGAAGCATTATGTTATACTTTAGCTATTGAAAAGTAGCAGATCTACAAGCTCATAGGGCTACGAGCTTGTATGTCTGCTATTTTTGAAGAATCGTGAAAATTTGAGTCTTTCAGAGCCAACGTTTTTAACTCAAATCTTTGCTTCTGGGGGGTGGGGGGGTCCCTGGAACAACATATTTTCAGATGGGGGTCCGCGGCCAAATACAGATAATTTCTGGGGTCCTTGACATGAAATATTGAGCACCACTGATATAGAAACATAGGTATTTCAGAAAACTGTCATGATTTAGAAGACTTTTTTTTTTAATTTCGACGTCAGGCCTAAATGGGTTTCTTCAATATTATTATTTGTATTATTATTAGTTCAACCTCCATGCTGCTGGCATACTGTACATCCAGACACTGTAGATCTGAACATAGATCAGATTCAGAACGGGTGACGGATCAACTGAACGGAATGCTGCCCAGAGTTGTGTAACCTGAACCTGAACCGGGGCTAAGCTCTCTCTTATTCTCTCTGTAGAGCACTGGACGTTCACACAAACTACACTACGCTTACTTACTTAATGTCTGCCGGGGCATTGTGTTCTGGAATCCCTTTTCTTTCCAACCAAACCAAAATGGACTCATCTGATTCCTCTCTTCTCCCCCTCCCCTCCCCTCCCCTCCCCTCCCTCCCCTCCTCTCTTCTCCCCCTCCCATAAGTCCCATTGTTTTCTCGCTCGTTCCCACAACGCTGGTGCTTTTCTTTTTTTTGTTGCTACTCCTAATCTTTTGTTCTTCCACCTTTTCTCTCCCCCCCCCCCCCCCCCCCCCCCCCCCCCCCCCCTCCTTCTCACCTTTCCGCCATCTTCAGGAATGTGAGTTCAGAGCGCAGTGAGGCGAGGAGAAAGCTGAGGGAGTGCACGGGATTGGTCGACTCGCTCATGTACATTGTCCAATCCCAGATCGACCTTAAAGACGTGGACAACAAGGTGCGTTGAAACACTCTTCTTAACTTGAAATTTGACCCAGTTTTTTGGCAGCAAAATTTTAGTTTAGTCGACTAAAATGTGTTCTGGCGGGCCTTGATGTCGTCGTAATGACTGTTTTTACACTTGCTGAAAATAGCCGATCTACAAGCTCACAACGCGTCGCAAACCACGTGTAAAATGACTTACACTGGATATTTTGTCCACTAGTCCCTCCCTAACATTTTAGTCTAGTGTTTTATTTGTTGAGGAAATTGTCAATATATTTAGTCTCAGTTTTAGTCATAGCTTCGTTTTCGTTTAGTTTCCATTTAGTTTTCGTCAGTGAAAAAAAGGTAGTCGACGACATTTTTCATCTTAGTTTTAACACTGATTTGACCCACTCCTGATTTGACCCACTCCTGTGCACTGATTTGACCCACTCCTGTGCACTGATTTGACCCACTCCTGTGCACTGATTTGACCCACTCCTGATTTGACCCACTCCTGTGCACTGATTTGACCCACTCCTGTGCACTGATTTGACCCACTCCTGTGCACTGATTTGACCCACTCCTGATTTGACCCACTCCTGTGCACTGATTTGACCCACTCCTGTGCACTGATTTGACCCACTCCTGTGCACTGATTTGACCCACTCCTGTGCACTGATTTGACCCACTCCTGTGCACTTGTAAACGTGTTATAAAGGTTAAATTTGTCATGGATTGATTGAAAATGTTATTCACATTTCACATTTTCTACGTTTGTAGAATGGGTACAGTTCAATACAAAAGCTGCTATGAGGGTAAACCAGAAAAACCACTAAGACTAGTTTACATCAGGGTCCTCCATTTTTAAATTCATCACAACATTTAAAGACGTACAACAAATATACACTTCTATTAAAGAAATCACACCTGTGTGAACTGAGTGGTGTAAGGTCTTATATAGACTGATCAGCTGTGGTCTGACGTAATGAAATCACACTGAATTGAACTGGGTGACCGTAGCAACCGTGCTCATTTTTTGAGCACAGACAGACAGACTAACAAAGCCAGTTGTAGGAGTGGTTTACACCACTCAAAAAAGGAAATCATCATTATAGGAAGATTACAATTAATATTAAATGGTTTAGGTTTGAAAACTAACCCAGAATAACTCTCTCTCTCTCCCTCTCTCCCTCTCTCCCTCTCTCTCTCTCTCCTCTCTCTCTCTCTCTCTCTCTCTCTCTCTCTCTCTCCCTCCCTCTCTCCCTCTCCCTCTCTCCCTCCCTCTCCCCCCCCCCCCCCCCCCCTCCAGTTGATAGAGAACAGCGTGTGTCTTCTGAGGAACCTGTCCTATCACGTCCACCGTGAGATCCCAGGCTTCGAGCGCTACCAGGAGGCTCTGCCTCTCAACCAGGGCCCCGCCCCGGCCGCCAGCCAGAAGACTGGCTGCTTCACCTCCCGGAAGGGCAAAGGTCAGTCAGTCAGTCAGCCCACCTGACCTGACCTTGTCTGTATGTGTTTTTGTGTGCTCTTGTACCGTCCTGTTCCTTTTGCAGAGCCGTCACTACTAGGGATGTCCCAATACACTTTTTTCGCTTCTGATCCCGATAACCTAAATTTCTGTGTTAGCCGATACCGAATACCGATACCAGTGTCGTGATCTCATGTTGTGTTTATAGCTATCTAGCTATATATATCATGTTGTGTTTATAGCAGACTCCTCACTCAAATGTGCACTTGCAGTTTGGGCAACTCCAAAGCAAACTCCACATAGCCCCAACATTTTATTTACCTGCCATAGTGTCAAGTTTTGTCAACCCCTTACCCCTGTGTCAGATCTGTGGTTTAGACTGGCATATATACCGATATGAACCGATATGACAAATAAGGGCCGATACCGATTCAATCTCATCAAATGGTGGTCCGTGGTTCACTTGTCGAATAAATAACGGGCCTTGACATGAAAAAAAGGTTGCAAACCACTGCAGTACATTGAAAGCAGGTACAGAACGAAATGGAACCGCGTAGAAGGGTCTCTCTACCTCTTGAGCCTCTGCCAGACTGCCACCCCTAGTACACATTACGTGTTACAGACCTGTGTCTGTGTGCTGCGTCGGAGCGAGGAGTGTCATGTGTGCTGCGTCGGAGCGAGGAGTGTCATGTGTGCTGCGTCGGAGCGAGGAGTGTCATGTGTGCTACGTCAGAGCGAGGAGTGTCATGTGTGCTGCGTCGGAGCGAGGAGTGTCATGTGTGCTGCGTCGGAGCGAGGAGTGTCATGTGTGCTGCGTCGGAGCGAGGAGTGTCATGTGTGCTACGTCGGAGCGAGGAGTATCATGTGTGCTACGTCGGAGCGAGGAGTGTCATGTGTGCTGCGTCAGAGCGAGGAGTGTCATGTGTGCTGCGTCAGAGCGAGGAGTGTCATGTGTGCTCAAAGGCAATATAATATCTTTTATAGATGTGCAAATCAGCCTCGGTCAGATGGATCATAGAACTGTATTTATGGGATGGGCAGTGATGATGTAATGTTGACTCTGAGCGTCTTGTGCGAGTGCTACTGAATTTGTCTACTGAAAAACATCACAACTAGTGCTGCTCAAAATGTGAATCTTGATTTTTCCTCCCCAAGAATTGAGATCACGATTCTCTTTTTTTTTTTTTCTCCATGAAAATATTTATTGACTTTAGTCTGTCGTTGCTGAACATTTACTACATTCAAAATGTGCCACCTATAACAAAAAAACATCGCACGGATGCACCTGGGACGTATCCTCAGTGATGTATCCTGAGGTCATCAGGGTTTCGGGGTCTCTCGAACATCATACCCCTCACTCAGGTGACCCAGCCGGGGTGATCAAGTCCCGGCTTACGTCCCAGTAGCTACCCTCGATCAGACCCACTAGGGAAAGACCAGGGCCACACAATCCGTTGGATCCACTCTGGAACTACTCTGCCAGGGCTGGGAGGTACGCTTCTGGTGCATGGAAGGACTATAGGCTCTGTGGGTTGACTCCTGTCCGTCCGGGCCCCTGGACTAGGCTCTGTGGGTTGACTCCTGTCCGTCCGGGCCCCTGGACTAGGCTCTGTGGGTTGACTCCTGTCCGTCCGGGCCCCTGGACTAGGCTCTGTGGGTTGACTCCTGTCCGTCCGGGCCCCTGGACTAGGCTCTGTGGGTTGACTCCTGTCCGTCCGGGCCCCTGGACTAGGCTCTGTGGGTTGACTCCTGTCCGTCCGGGCCCCTGGACTAGGCTCTGTGGGTTGACTCCTGTCCGTCCGGGCCCCTGGACTAGGCTCTGTGGGTTGACTCCTGTCCGTCCGGGCCCCTGGACTAGGCTCTGTGGGTTGACTCCTGTCCGTCCGGGCCCCTGGACTAGGCTCTGTGGGTTGACTCCTGTCCGTCCGGGCCCCTGGACTAGGCTCTGTGGGTTGACTCCTGTCCGTCCGGGCCCCTGGACTAGGCTCTGTGGGTTGACTCCTGTCCGTCCGGGACCCTGGACTAGGCTCTGTGGGTTGACTCCTGTCCGGGCGGGCCCCTGGACTAGGCTCTGTGGGTTGACTCCTGTCCGTCCGGGCCCCTGGACTAGGCTCTGTGGGTTGACTCCTGTCCCGGCCCCTGGACTAGGCTCTGTGGGTTGACTCCTGTCCGTCCGGGCCCCTGGACTAGGCTCTGTGGGTTGACTCCTGTCCGTCCGGGCCCCTGGACTATAGGCTCTGTGGGTTGACTCCTGTCCGTCCGGGCCCCTGGACTAGGCTCTGTGGGTTGACTCCTGTCCGTCCGGGCCCCTAGACTAGGCTCTGTGGGTTGACTCCTGTCCGTCCGGGCCCCTGGACTAGGCTCTGTGGGTTGACTCCTGTCCGTCCGGGCCCCTGGACTAGGCTCTGTGGGTTGACTCCTGTCCGTCCGGGCCCCTGGACTAGGCTCTGTTGGTTGACTCCTGTCCGTCCGGGCCCCTGGACTAGGCTCTGTAGGTTGACTCCTGTCCGTCCGGGCCCCTGGACTAGGCTCTGTGGGTTGACTCCTGTCCTGGCCCCTGGACTAGGCTCTGTGGGTTGACTCCTGTCCGGGCCCCTGGACTAGGCTCTGTGGGTTGACTCCTGTCCGGGCCCCTGGACTAGGCTCTGTGGGTTGACTCCTGTCCTGGCCCCTGGACTAGGCTCTGTGGGTTGACTCCTGTCCGGGCCCCTGGACTAGGCTCTGTGGGTTGACTCCTGTCCGTCCGGGCCCCTGGACTAGGCTCTGTGGGTTGACTCCTGTCCGTCCGGGCCCCTGGACTAGGCTCTGTGGGTTGACTCCTGTCCGGGCCCCTGGACTAGGCTCTGTGGGTTGACTCCTGTCCGGGCCCCTGGACTAGGCTCTGTGGGTTGACTCCTGTCCCGGCCCCTGGACTAGGCTCTGTGGGTTGACTCCTGTCCGTCCGGGCCCCTGGACTAGGCTCTGTGGGTTGACTCCTGTCCGTCCGGGCCCCTGGACTAGGCTCTGTGGGTTGACTCCTGTCCGGGCCCCTCCTACGTCTCCAACTACTGTGGCTTTAAACAGACAACATAAAAAGTGCTTGACTTAAACCTGTCTCTTGTAGCAAAAACCTAAGAGTAACTAAAATGAGCTGGCTAGTACTGCTCGATTTTCAAATTTAGAAATGAGATCGCACGCGCACACATGCACACACACACGCACACACACACACGCACACGCACGCGCGCGCACACGTGCACACACACACACACACACACACACACACACACACACACACACACACACACACACACACACACACACACACACACACACACACACACACACACAGGAAGCTGCCCTATAGTCTCAGTCAAGTCACGCAAACAACTCAAGAGGAGGTGGATATTTGGAATGCTAAGAACTCCAAGAATGCCCGTCTCTCTGATCGAGCTCATGTCTGTGTTTAACTGAGCGATTAATGCACATCTACTTATCTATGCCCAAGTCACCAATTAGTTGACTTCGTTAAACTAAAGTATGTACTGTGCAAACCTGTAGCTTTCATTTTGAAGCAGCCAGTAATTAGCCCTTCGCTAAGTACCTCCCCAATACGAGGAAAGGACAGAGAGAGAAATCAACTTTTAACGAGCGCCCGGCAGGAGTTTCCATGTTGCACGGTATAAGACTGCGGTCATTAGTATTATTGGCGTCACCTGGGTGGGTCAGCCGTGTAACTTTCTCGACGTTAAGCTGTCTAAATGTTCAACAACACAGCCATGCAAAATAATAACACCAGAGGTGGCGAAAGCTTGACCTGCATAGCAACAGTTGCTAATCTATTTGGATTGGACAATCGCTTTTTGGGGTGGGATTTTGCGAAGGGCTAATTCCGTGGTTTCAGTTGATTCCACTTCCAACTGAATTCTAGGAATTGCAGTTCTTTCAGAATATATACAGAGGCTGTAATAATGCCAAATGAAAGCAGAGACCCTGTGTTTTTTTTCCCTTCATTTTGATATAGAGCGCCGAAGTCCTGACGTCACTCGCTCATCCCCTCGATTCCCCTGGTTCACGGAAGTAATGTCTCTATGGAGAATAACATGGGCTCATCTTAAAATCTTTTCATATAAGCGTTGTGGTCCAAAAATAAACAAGTTGTCCCGGCGTTATTGTCAGAGAGGAGTCTCTGTATCGTTTATGACAGTCAGTCTCTCATATATTATACATACGGTACAATATGGTACATGAACCCGTGGATTTGCACCCTCTACCGATATTGACATCAGACTCTCTATATATGGTCGTATTTCCTTGTTAGGTCTAGGCGTTCTTTTAATATGAACTGACATCTTTCTTTCAGACAGTGTCGTCTGTTATCGTCTCTGGAGTGTTATCGTCTTATTAATGGTCGTCTCTTTGCCGACTGATTCTATATCTTTGTGGTGCAGCGGACGGTGCCACTTGTCTGGGATGTGAACAAAAATGTCAATGTTTGGTGGCTTTGGGATGTGGCTGCTCGCCTCTCACTTAATGGCTCTCTTTCTCTTTTTCCTCCATTCTCGCCTTCCTCTCCTCCCTCTTTTCTTCCCTCTCCCTCCGTCCTCCTCTCCCTCCGTCCTCCTCTGCTTCTTGGCCGGGGCTACAGATGAGTGGTTTTCCAAAGGTAAGCCCTGGGTGCTGCTGCTGCTGCTCAGTGGCGTGCACAGACATTTAGAGGGGCAGGTGCTCAAGTTAAAAAAGGGCACCTTGTGCAGCGCGTGGAACCGGCCG
Organism: Electrona antarctica; assembly: GCF_951216825.1. Classification (NCBI taxonomy): domain Eukaryota; kingdom Metazoa; phylum Chordata; class Actinopteri; order Myctophiformes; family Myctophidae; genus Electrona; species Electrona antarctica. The sequence continues at coordinate 4,743,057 of NC_136809.1, read as the reverse complement.
GTTGCCTTAATCCATTTTGGGGCGGGAACCCCTTTTGGTGTTAGCATTATGTTATGCTTTAGCTATTGAAAAATAGCAGATCTACAAGCTCATAGCGCGCCACCGAGTGGCGCGCTATGAGCTTGTAGGTCTGCTATTTTTGAAAAATCAAAAAAAAAAGAAGAAAAAAAAAGTTTTTTTTTCTTTTTTTTTCAAAAGGGCACATTGCCAAAAGGGCAGGGGGTGCTCTAGCACCCCCTAGTGTCTATCTGTGCACGCCACTGCTGCTGCTGCTGTGTGAGCTAGCTGTGCTTTGCTTCAGCTGCATGCTGTAGTAATCATAACGAGTCTTGAGCTAATAACAGATCTCTGTAGCTGTATACTAACCTTAACCCTACTGTGTGTGTGTGTGTGTGTGTGTGTGTGTGTGTGTGTGTGTGTGTGTGTGTGTGTGTGTGTGTGTGTGTGTGTGTGTGTGTGTGTGTGTGTGTGTGTGTGTGTGTGTGTGTGTGTGTGTGTGTGTGTGTGTGTGTGTGTGTGTGTGTGTGTGATACATAAACATTATTTCAATGCAGTCGAACCCATTTACACCTGAGGCCGATTCTAACAATGCCTTCGAAATCCTGACCTTCGTTTTCAGAAAATTACAAAAATATATATATGTTGCTATACTGTATGTAGCAACAACTACCACAAAAGGGCTTCCCAGATTGAAAGGTAAAAATCACACTGTGTGAAGTGAGGGGCGCTTCATACCGGCCAATTACAATTTGCGTCCTCACTTTTGTCTTCAATGTTTGTCTTACACAATGTTTGTGTTCACACAATGTTTGTGTAAGACAAACACTCAAAGCTGCTCAAAGCCATTCATTGTCAATGGACTTCCATGTTGGTGTTTGCATAAACACTCAAAAATGGCCATTCCTTGTCCATGTCATGACATGACAACGGCCCGTCCTAAACGGGTAACATCAAACGGTGAAAGTATACTGAAAGAATGCATTGTAGACCACTGGGGATGAACCCATTCTGGACGGGGACCCCTTTTGCTGTTTTAAGCATCATGTTATACTTTAGCTGTTGAAAAATAGCAGATCTACAAGCTTGTAGCGCGGCCGTGTGCCGCGCTTGTAGTATCTTCCATTTTTTAAATATCTTGAAAATGTGGCGCAAATCTTCTGAACATATATTCTTTCAGAGCTAATGTTTTTAACTCAAATCTTTGCTTCTGAGAGGTTCCTAGAACAACATATTTTCAGATGGGGGGGTCGGTGGCCAATTACATATCATTTTTGGGGTCCTTGACATGAAATATTGAGCACCACCGATACAGAAACATGAGGTATTTCAGAAAACTGTCAGGATTTAGAAGACATTTTTTAAATTTCGGCGTCAGGCCTAATTGGGTTAAGCACCTGGTGTTGATCCTCACCGTCTCAATGAACGAGACGTTCTAGTCATTTAGTGGTGTAACCTAACGAGTCTGACCAGCGGTTTGGGAATCTGCACTGACTGGTATGTCTTTCTGTTTGTTTGTTTGTTTGTTTGCAAGCTGTTAATCTGCTGTGTTGTTGAATGTGTTCCAGGGAGGAAAGACGAGGATGCAGCAGCAGATGTAATAGACATTCCCAAGCGGACCACACCTGCCAAAGGTAAACGAGTCACCCAACAGCTCTCTGTCCGTATGCTTTCTGCAAAAAGATCTACAAAAACATCCTCCTCACCTCCAACACACTCCTGCACAACATTCCTACCTATTTCCATATGATCTATTTTCTCTAATCACCAATGGAATGTGACTACTGTACTACAATTTACAATTTAGGGCCTAGGCATTTAGCAGACGCACTTAACCCAGAGCGACTTACATTAACCCATTCAGGCCTGACGTCGAAATTTTTAAAAAAAAGTTTTCTAAATCATGACAATTTTCGGAAAGATTTGAGGCACATTTTAACGATTTTTCAAAAATAGCAGACCTACAAGTTCATAGCGCGCCACTCGGTGGCGCGCTTTGAGCTTGTAGATCTGCTATTTTTCAATAGCTAAATTATAACATAATGTTTGGTTAAACGCTAACGTGACATGGATGCGTTCCAGGTCTCAATGGGTTAACCCAGAGCGACTTACATTAAGCAATAACAAAAGCATGGCATACATCACATATATAAAAAAGTAGTTATCATGAATCATGCGTAAACTAGGAACGTAACAGTGGAGTATCTAAACTATACATACTATACTATATAATATATTATACATGTGTACTATAAAGTGCTATGACTACATAAAATGCAATTCTAGAGCTGTCTACGTAACAAGCTATAAGTCTGTTTAAAATACTATCTAAGTCTACATAACGTGCTATCTAGGGGGCTAGGCTAGGCTAACGTTTTGTCTCCTCCATCCTGTGGGGCAGGTTATGAGCTGCTGTTCCAGCCGGAGGTGGTGCGCATCTACACCTCCCTGCTGAAGGAGTCTCAGAACCCCACGGTTCTGGAGGCCTCCGCCGGAGCTGTCCAGAACCTCTGTGCCGGACGCTGGAATGTAAGTGGATCTGTCTGTTGAATTATTGCTGCTTCACACCATAAGGGGGATGCATACTATACACACACCGTATGTAGGCCTATCGATGGCAAGGCGCTGATTATCAAAACACATACATGTAATAGTAAACAAAACACTAAACAGTGCAGGCACACACACACACACACACACACACACACACACACACACACACACACACACACTGGTACAGAGACCAGAAAAGAGAACGTAACAGAGAGTGAGACGAAGCATAATTGGCACAGCACACCGAGCGCAGCGGCCCGGTACAGTCATATGAACACAATACCAAATACCTTGTGTACCTAGAGAACACAAAGCTGCCTATTACCACGACGTGAACAACATTTCCTTCTCCTCCTCCTCCTCCAACTCCATAACGTCCTCAAGATTCTTCTTTTCTGAGCCATGCAAACAACCCGCACTGACCGGAGACGGAGAGATTCACGCGTCCCGCGCCTAAAGCTAAACCAGAAACAGGACAGTCACAGTCGGGGGGGGGGGGGGTGAAGTTTGCACGCTTCTGTACTTCTCTGACACGGTGCAGTTAAACATCACTCAGTCAATTAGTGGGACACCGCTGAGAGCGGGGGGGGGGGGGGGGGGGGACGACACACACCGCTGAGGGTGGGGGGGGGGACACCGCTGAGAGCGGGGGGGGGGGGGGGGGGGAGGGCGCACATCAAAGGAGAATCACAGCTGTAATTAAGGCTGAACTCCGATGCAGTTGCAAAGGGAAGAAATGACTTCTGTCCGTGACAATAACCAACCCTACAGTTTGAATTCTGTACACACGCACACATAGAGCAAATATTATATGAGGAAACAAATTAAAATGTTATTATTTTTTTTTAAATATATATATTTTTTTTCGACTTCTCCTAATTTGAATCGACTTGTGTTAATGAAGTCGATGCATGGACTTTGTAATGAATGCCCTAGCTACTAGACCCCCGGAAATTACATCTGGCCACAAAAGATCACAGGATCTACTGAATGTAAAGGAGGAGATGACAAACTGGCAGTATATGTGGCAGCTCTAGTAGCTCCCTCTCTCTAAACTAACAGCTCTAGTACCTTCCTCTCTCTAAACTAAAATCAGCTCTAGTACCTCCCTCTCTCTAAACTAAAATCAGCTCTAGTACCTCCCTCTCTCTAAACTAAAATCAGCTCTAGTACCTCCCTCTCTCTAAACTAAAATCAAACATTGTCACATTACGTAAGTAACATGGGTGAAATTCTTAATTGTGCAGGCCCATCAACGCAGTTAAAAGATAGATTGAGCAATAGTAGAATAAAGTGCATATAAATGCATATAAATATAATATAATATTATATATATAATATAATTTAAGAGCCATGATCTGATCTTGAGAGTCCAAGATCAGATCAGTCTGTGCATTAAAATATACTTCAGTTCAGAACATGACAGAACATGCTGTGATATTATCGCACCCAGCACCAACATGATCTTTTAAAATGGAGCTCTTGTTTGAGAGACATTTTTATTAAATTGATAATTTTAATGCTTCACCGTTAACCTCTGGGTGAAATCCATAATATTCCCAAATCCAAGAGATTAAGTTGATACTTAAAACGATGGAAGCTTATTCAGTCTAACAATGGTCTATTATACTCTCTTAATAACTGGTTAACTTCATTACTCAAACAACGACATGTCCAGCTCTGCCTCAAAACCAATACAACATGCGGTGGCTTCCGTATTGCTGCAATTCCTCTTACACAGGAACCCCTTTTGGTGTTTTAAGCATTATGTTATACTTTAGCTATTGAAAAATAGCAGATCTACAAGCTCATAGCTTGTAGATCTGCTATTTTTGAAAAACCGTGAAAATGTGGCCCAAATGTTTCAATATATTCTTTCAGAGCGAACATTTTTAACTCAAATCGTTTTGCTGCGGGGGGTCCCTCGGGGGGTCCCTCGAACAACATATTTTCAGAGGGTGCTCGACGGGCAATTACATATATTTTTGGGGGGTTTTCAGCAAACTGTCAAGTTCTAATGTCCATTTTGATGTGTTTTGTCCATTATGCAGTACGGTCGTTACATCCGCGCCTTGCTGCGGCAGGAGAAAGGCCTGCCGATGATGACGGAGCTATTGGCGCACAGCAACGACCGCGTGGTCCGGGCCATGTCCGGCGCCCTCCGTAACCTGGCCATCGACGCACGCAACCGAGACCTGCTAGGTAAGGCCCTGTGGTCTCTTTGTGCGACTGTGCGTGTCATTTTTATTTATCTAAGGGTGGGCATGTTATAGAGCGTCGCAGTCCCCTACCAGGGCCCAGGAAATGATTCCCCGTTCATTTTCCTCATAGACATTTCAGAAAGTATTTATTTAAAGACCTTTTAAGCCTCGTACAAAGCCAACTCTTGTCGTGACAAATCATGACAACAAACACAAATTTTCAGGCCGAACAAATAATTAGAAAGAAGAAGAAAACTTTTTTTGTTTTTCTTCTTTGTAATTATTTGTTTGTTCCAAAATATTGTGTTTGTTGTCATGATTTGTCACGACTCGAGTTGGCTTTGTACGGCGCTTAAAAGGTCTTTAAATAAATACTTTTTGAAATGTCTATGAGGAAAATGCATTGGGAATTATTTCCTGGGCCAGGCGTCGTCATGGAAGGGGGCGGGACTGCGACGCTCTATACTTCCTTTATTTAACAGACCGGGGTCACCTTCAGGGGGTCCAAATGGTTCTGTTGTGAAATTGTCTGACATGGGGTCCGCTTGTCCCTTAGAGGGAGGGCTCACTTCCGCCGTAGTCTTCAGACTCCCATCTTGGCCCGTAGCACTTGCCGTAGCACTTGCACTAGCCTCGCCGACCTTACAGGCGTATGCAAAGGCTCAATTTATGTAATTTAGATTTATAACTTAGCATTTTTTATGTTTTCTTTTTGTGGCTTTCGCCTTTATTTTATTTTTTTATGGAGGGACAGACAGTAGGCTGACAGGAAATGGGGAGAGAGATGGGGGGAAGACATGCAGTAAAGGCCGTCGGGATCGGGAGTCGAACCTGCGGCACACTGCCATACTGGATTTTCAGCCAAGGTGCCTGGACCACTGAGCCATGGCCCAGGCCTGGACCACTGAGCCATGGCCCAGGCCTGGACCACTGAGCCATGGCCCAGGCCTGGACCACTGAGCCATGGCCCAGGCCTATAACTTAGCATTTTATGTAGCCGTAGCACTCTATAATGTATACTCATAGCTTCACTGCACAGACAATAGTTAGACAGATATTAGGTTCTTAGCTTGCTTAGGATTCTTGTCTCTTGATGACTATTTATATGTATTTGATGTATTACCTTGTATTGTTCCTGCTTACTGTAAATCACTCTGGATTAAGAGCGCCTGCTAAATGCCTGTGTGTGTGTGTGTGTGTGTGTGTGTGTGTCTCTGTGTGTGTGCGTGTGTCTCTGTGTGTGTGTGTGTGTGTGTGTGTGTGTGTGTGTGTGTGTGTCAGGAAAACACGCGGTGCCCCACCTGGTGGCCAACCTGCCGGGCGGCGGTCAGAGCCAGCCGGTCCGAGCGCTGTCTGAGGAGACGGTGGTGTCCGTACTGAGCACGCTCCATGAGGTTCTGGGCTCCAGTCTGGACGCCGCCAAGACCCTCCGGGCCTCGCAGGGCATCGAGAGACTGGTCCTCATCAACAAAGACGGGTAAGGGTCAGCCGCAGGTGTTTGCAACACTAGATTTCTCTTTTAATATGTTGAATCTAGAGTTGCAACAGCAGCCATGGACAACCCATACATCCAAACAGAAAAGTCCTATCTGATTGTATTAAACAACGTTAAACTAAATTACTTTAGTTTTGTTGCCACTGTCTCCTGGCCGTCACTGTACGATCTGGCACACCAAAAGTAAAATTAGGGCAATTCTTCAAGACAGAACTGGTGTGGGAGTGCAAACGATGTTGAAAGGCATGCATCTGGAGCATGTTTACATTGTTAGACTAGATGATTAAATCTGATGGGTTTGCATAAACTGGCTTATATACGGGACCGGTAAAACCTGAACCCGGTTCAACCACGGCACACGTGTGCTCGTTGGAGGCAGTGAGTGAGTGAGCAGCTTGGGTGTGGGTGGGGGTGGGGGTGTGGGTGTGGGTGGGGGTGTGGATATATCTGGAAGAGATTGAATGAATGCACAAGGGAGACCGGAGCAACACTTTACTCGCTAGTGCAGAGAAGGCATCTCGAGGCAGAGAAGAGCACAAATCGTACTTTTGAGCGGTGCCTCACCGCTCCGCTCCTATGAACAACTGTGTGTGTCTGTCCCTATGTATGTACAGTATGTCTGTCCCTATGTATGTACAGCATGTCTGTCCCTATGTATGAATGTATGTATGCATGTCCGTTTCAGTACGGAAATACCGATGGGTGACGTAAGGTGGCGCTGTTGAGCAGCCTAAAGGGCTACAGGACAGCTGTTGAGCTTCAAACTGACAACTATAACAATAGCACAGTACAGTACAGTACAGTACTCTTAATCCAGAGCGACTTACATTAACCGTTTCCGTCCGTAGAACGTAGCCACACGTCCTAGCGCATCCTCAATGATACCAGGCGAGGGGAGAGTATTCTGAATTATTTCCTTTTTTAATTTTTCAGTCGGACACTCGGCCACCGTCTTTCGCTTTTCAGTCATATTAGCTTACCGTTCACTTAGCTGTTAGCGCGGCAGAAAGATTGCCTCGTCTCTCCTAATCCAGGGCACTCTCTGTGGTTTTGATCTGATGGATATACTAAGCGCTTCATTTCTGACTTCAACATGCCTCTCGTTCATAATAGGAACGCTTTTTGGATCATGTATCTTATAAGTGAAATCGTCAAGGTAAGCTATCAAAAATATTTCACCGTTTTTTCCCCGGATTGCTTCCCTGAACTACTGGACTGGTCCTCTTCACCTGACTCTGTTCTTCTGTGGCCGGCTGTGGCTCAGGAGGTAGAGCAGGTCGTCCAATAATCCATGGCTCGGTGGTTCGAGTCCCGGTTCCTCCTGTCTACATGTCGAAGTGTCTTTGGGCAAGACACTGAACCCTACGTTGCCTCCAATGAGTCTGTCGGTGTGAGCTCGCCACCATCGGTGTGTGAATGTGGGAAGTGAGGACGCTGGCGTCGACTGTTCGCCGCTTCACCTCCCAATGTATGAATGTATGAACCATTGTGAAGCGCTTTGAGTAGCCACGTAGTGCATAGAAAAGCGCTGTAAAAATGCAACTGATTATTCTTATTCTTCCTCCTTTGTGTCTGTGTTCCACCAGTAACCGTTCTGAGCGTGAGGTGCGCGGTGCGGGCCTGGTGCTGCAGACGGTCTGGGCCTACAAGGAGCTGAGGCGCACCCTGGAGAAGGACGGCTGGAAGAAGACGGACTTCATGGTCAACCTCAACCCTCCCACCGTCAACACCAGAGCCAACGGAGGCTACGAGGACAGCACCCTGCCGCTCATAGACAAAGGTTAGTCAACCTCAACCCTCCCACCGTCAACACCAGAGCCAACGGAGGCTACGAGGACAGCACCCTGCCGCTCATAGACAAAGGTTAGAGGTCGAGGAACGCATCGACCAAATAGTAGAGCAGAGTAATAGAAAATGTTAGCCAAAGCACATCGTATACACACCACTTTTAACCATGGCCGTGGCAGAGACCTTTATCGCAATGAGAAGCATTGATATGGTGGCGTGTGCTTATTATTGTGTCTTTGGTTTTCATTTCAGGGGCGAAAGCAGACGGTGAAAGAGACATGATTCCAATGAACGACTTGGGACCGGGTACGTTTGAATTTGAGTGTAAATACGTTTGAATCTTGATAGTGTTGTTCAAGAGATGTTAAAACACCTGAGCCGTGGCTCAGCGGTCCAGGCACCTTGGCTGGTAATCCAGTCTGGCAGTGTGCCGCGGGTTCGACTCCCGATCCCGACGGCCTTTACTGCATGTCTTCCCACCATCTCTCTCCCCATTTCCTGTCAGCCTACTGTCTGTCCCTCCATAAAAAATATAAAATAAAGGCGAAAGCCACAAAATAAAAACACAATGTTAAAACATCAGGATTAATTAATTTACAAGAAGACTACATAATACATACAAAGAATGTAGAAGAATTGCTGTTTTGATCAACGTGTGCCTGTTATCACTCATTGTGGACAAACTCTTATCCAATGACAACAAGATATTCTAAGTTTTGGGTCTGAGAGGTTAAATGTCATCAAATGGTTGTACGTCCGTGGCTAAAAGGCTGAATACATAACGGACCTTGATTTGAAAAAGGTTGAAAACCAGTGCATTATGGGATCAGGTGATGCTGAGAGCAGTGCATTATGGGATCAGGGGATGCAGACCAAGCTGAGAGCAGTGCATTATGGGATCAGGTGATGCAGACCAAGCTGAGAGCAGTGCATTATGGGATCAGGTGATGCAGACCATGCTGAGAGCAGTGCATTATGGGATCAGGTGATGCAGACCATGCTGAGAGCAGTGCATTATGGGATCAGGTGATGCAGGCCAAGCTGAGAGCAGTGCATTATGGGATCAGGGGATGCAGACCAAGCTGAGAGCAGTGCATTATGGGATCAGGGGATGCAGACCAAGCTGAGAGCAGTGCATTATGGGATCAGGGGATGCAGACCAAGCTGAGAGCAGTGCATTATGGGATCAGGGGACGCAGACCAAGCTGAGAGCAGTGCATTATGGGATCAGGGGATGCAGGCCAAGCTGAGAGCAGTGCATTATGGGATCAGGGGATGCTGAGAGCAGTGCATTATGGGATCAGGGGATGCAGACCAAGCTGAGAGCAGTGCATTATGGGATCAGGGGATGCAGACCAAGCTGAGAGCAGTGCATTATGGGATCAGGTGATGCAGACCAAGAGGAGAGCAGTGCATTATGGGATCAGGTGATGCTGAGAGCAGTGCATTATGGGATCAGGGGATGCAGACCAAGCTGAGAGCAGTGCATTATGGGATCAGGGGATGCAGACCAAGCTGAGAGCAGTGCATTATGGGATCAGGTGATGCTGAGAGCAGTGCATTATGGGATCAGGGGATGCAGACCACGCTGAGAGCAGTGCATTATGGGATCAGGTGATGCTGAGAGCAGTGCATTATGGGATCAGGGGATGCAGACCAAGCTGAGAGCAGTGCATTATGGGATCAGGGGATGCAGACCACGCTGAGAGCAGTGCACCCAGCCCCGGGTGTCATAAATGTAACGGATCAGTAAGCTGCCATATTTGTGGTGTCTTTACATTCTCTCCGTCTTCCTCAGATGCCTATTCCACACTGGACCAGAGAGGGCGGAGAAACACTCTTGACGACACACTCGATCCTGCTGATAAAGACACAGTGCAGGTACGCACACACATAGACATATAAAGGTAGACGCCCCTTCCGGCTCTGGAGCGTATGTGCTCAAGGGAGGGCTCTGGAGCGTATGTGCTCAAGGGAGGGCTCTGGAGTGTATGTGCTCTGGAGCGTATGTGCTCAAGGGAGGGCAACACGTTCCCCAGATTCCTTGCGAAGCACCGCGGAAGCATGAGCGTGCGTCACAGAGCGCATGTTCGGGTCTGATAAGTCCCGGAAAAGATGCGCTGTGATTGGCCAGTAATCACTTGAGTGGCAGCGTGACGTAACGTGCCTTCCACACTTCCGGCGTACTTCCTCTCCCAGTGTAAATTCTTCCGCCCCTCCTTCAACACACATCACTCCCAACGAACTGCAGCGGCCGATGAGGCATTTATTTCTTTAAATATCTATGGGTACACATGCACTATGTGTGCACGAGGGGACACACACACACACACGCAGCAAAGGTCGTCGGGATTACCAGCCTAGGTGTCCAGACCTGACTGGGCCACAAAAACCATGTTTTGAATATGATGGGGAAACATCACTTGAAGAGTCAGTCCACCAGAGCAGGAAATGACAAGATCTGAAAACAAAATCTGAAAAAGATCGCAGCCGAACAACTTGAACTCAAGGACACATTTGTACTTGACTGCACATGATGAGGGCCAGTTACATCACTTTACTGTGAAAGACACACACACACACACACACACACACACACACACACACACACACACACACACACACAGAGGGAGCATGTCGATGCATGTTTTACTGAACACCATTGTAAATCTGTTTCTCACTTATATTTCCCCTCACTAACTTGTCTTATATTTAATTTTTCTTTTTCTTGACTGTATTTGAACTAAACTTGTAAACTCTCCTCTCTCTCTCCTTCTCTCGTCTGTGTGTGATGCACACGTCTGTCCCTCATTTATGTTTTTGTCCACAAACACGTCCATCTTTCTCTACTCTTCTTGTCTTCTCTTCCCCAACCCTCTTCCTCCTACTACTACTACTCGCCATAATGGATCACCGTCTCTCTCTCTCTCTCTCTCTCTCTCTATCGTCGTGTCATTGTGTGTGTCTCTCAGGGAGGGATGTATGGGGAGAGGCAGGCCTCTGTGCCTCTCATGGATTCATATGATGGTTAGGCTACACCTACAGTCTGTCACACTGCATGTGAGCATGGTATGTGTATCCTACTAGCCCTCACTGCATGGTCAAAGTCTTTACACTGTGTGTGTGTGTGTGTGTGTGTGTGTGTGTGTGTGTGTGTGTGTGCGCGTGCGTGTGTGTCGCTGCATCAGTTTGTGTGACCAGTTGTATGAGTGAACTGCCATAGTTACTCGTCTTGGACTGTATTATTGCTCCCCCTGCTGGAAAGCCACAAGTGATTTTTTTTTCCCTTTCCTTTTTTCATTCTCTGTGTACAGTCGGATCTTGTGAGATGTGTGCTGCTAATTGCGTTGTGCGCCACTCCACTGCTGATGTCTTGTCGTACCATGTTGCAAAAAAACTCTGCTACACGTTTCAATATAATTGTGTTCACGTATTGATTCACAAACATAAAAGCATTATGTTATACTTTAGCCAGCTCAGTGGCCTTGTGGTTAGAGTGTCCGCCCTGAGACTGGGAGGTCGGGGTTCATTCCCTGGCCGGGTCATACCAAAGACTCTAAAAATGGGACCCAGTGCCTCCCTGCTTGACACTCAGCATCAAGGGTTGGATTGGGGGTAAGTCCCTGCGACATACTAGCGTCATGTCCAGGGGGTGTACTTGTACATCAAGCTGCCTCACGCTACAGAAACAGGAGATAGGCTCCTGTCCTATGGGCCTCATGGCTCGGCAAGGCTACTTACTTTACTTACTTAGCTGTTGAAAAATAGCAGATCTACAAGCTCATAGCGCGGCACCGAGTGCAGCGCTACGAGCTTGTAGATCTGCTATTTTTGGAGAAAGAAAACGTGAAAATGTGTCGCAAATCTTTGAATATATATTTTTTCAGAGCGAACGTTTTTGACTCAAATCTTTGCTTCTGGGGAGGCTCCCTGGAACAACATATTTTCAGATGGGGGGTCCGCGGCCAAGTACATATAATTTCTGGGGGTCCTTGACATGAAATCATTTGAGAACCACTGATATAGAAACATGAGTTTTTTTCTGAAAACTGTCAGGATTTATAAGACATTTTGTAGAATCGTCCTCGGGTCTAAATTAAATGGGTCAAATTCAACCCACACTCCTGTCTTTTCTTTTCCAGAAAAACTGATCGTGTGCATCAGCAGACGACAGCCGCCTCCCGCCTACTGCCCCTGCTGATCTGATAACACTCACCAAGGGACCACAGCCACTACACTACAGACTCCACTCTTTCTCTCTCTGGGTCTGAGCACACTTTAGATTCCATGCGCGGACAGAAGAAGCTGTGTTTTGCGTCATTTCCGTTTTTTTTAGACAGCTGGTGGATGGAAATGAAGCTCCACCCACGCGGAAGATTGGCGCGTCGGCCATATTCCCGGTAAAGCTTGCCCCAGCGGCAACCTGCCGCGTGGGGGTGGAGCTTCATTTCCATCCACCAGCTGTCTTAAAAACCCGGAGATGACGCAAAACACAGCTTCCTTTTGGCCGCGCATGGAAGTTCAAGTGTGCCCAGGCTGTCTCTCTCTCTCTCTCCTCTCAGTCTGTTTCTTACATTCCTGTGCTGAATCAGACCCAGACCGACTTTTAGCCACTATTGAAATAACTGGGATATATAAAAAAGACATGACTTTACTCTCCCTGTGGACAGTTTGACATGACACAATAACCACTTGTTTTTATTTTGTATTAATCTGTCTGCTACGATCTCGTCTTCGTAAAACAAAGCCAACGCACACAGCGAAAAAGAGGATCCTGGAACTTTTTTTTTGGAACACAGGAAGTCAAATACACTACTACTACTACTACACTTGCCAAACAAATCAAAAGGGAAACTTTTGGAATTTTAACAGGACCCTTTCCAGAAAATATCTGTGATTTTTTTTTCCTAATGGTTAAATACTACAATTGTGTTTTCTTACAACAGAAGAACCAATGTTCATGGATTGCGTTAGATATCCGTGATGCTTCGCCTTCTACTCCTGTTTTTGGTGATAGTCATGATCTAGCTTCATGTTGTACTGCAGTATCGTACCAGTATGTGCCAAATGACACCGCTACTGCCGCAACTGTAGAATCCGACACCTTTCTCCCCTCGCTAAAAAAAAACTTAATTTACACTGAATTGACTTGTGATTAATTGGCTTATGTTCCGTGTAATTTAAGACTTTCGTGATAGAACTCAGATGGCGATGTGTTGTTTTTTCTTATTAAGTATGAATTTCACATACCAAAATAGAGGGTGTTGGTACCTAGTATTCCAGGACTATAGAAGTGGAGTGAATTAGGGGCAAACAAACATATTTCTCCGCCATGCTCTTCAATACGTTCATTATGTTCTATCACGGCTAAGCATCTACTTTAGTATTCTTGGGAGACCAGAAAGGATTTGATTTAGTATTGATTCATTGAGTGCATTTTTCTTTTTTTATCTGCAAATCTATTATGAATTATAAATGTGTAAATATGAGACTGCCTCTTAACAAAATGTCAGCGTGGACTAACTGGAGTGCCTCGTTCATGCACAATGGGTCTGTGTATCCAAGATGATTTTGGGTAACCATTCGGGAGGTGTTTTTTTTATTTGCAAGTTACTACTTCAGAATGTATGGATCTCAAAACAGTTCAATATTCCAACGTGCTATTGGAATGTGTTGAACTTACATGTTTGTATGTAAGGCTGTATGTATCATAGTCTGGTTGTCTGCGTTTGTTTTATATCGAATATAAAACTCTTTGATTTCCACAAACTCGTGGTCCACCTAACTATTGGCTGGTAGTCATTCAAGGTTATACAGAAGAGAACGACACTTTGGGTGAGACATTCTTGCGTGCTTTTTGTAGTGCTTGTTCTGTAGAAGATTGCATATTCTTTAGTGCCGAGTAAGATGTAGATATTTACTGAGCGGATGATTTTGAAAAAGATAAATAAGAAAGGCACTGGGGTGGGTAAATGATTCTTTCCCCCTGTTTTGTTCATGCCACTTCAAACAAACAACTACAAAAGCGTTACAATTGACTCAAGTTGAGATAGGAAAAGAGAAGAGAACCCAAAAGGTTTTTTTATGATAATGAAGGCTCTTCATCTGGTCAAACTTGGACCAGGAGTTTGACCAGATGATGAGCCTTGGCTCGAAACGTCGTCAAAAATAAACTTTTTGGAGCATATGTGTGTGCGGGTTCTCTTCTCTTTTCCTATGTCACTTTTTGAACCCAGCACCTCCACGAAGTGATGTGCGTATTTTACTATAGTTTCTAATTGACTCAAGTTGCCTTCAAGAGTGAATGGACAGATTGTATAACTCTTAATTCTTGAACAGATGTGAAGCAAGGATTTTTTTTGCAGGACTTTAGGAGGGCCCGATTTATAAGATTTGTAAAAAAAAACAAAAAGAAACCTTGGTTTGTGGAGGCAGAGACCAGACAGTGATTGTTTGCTTAGATAACGTGAAAAATAAATAAAAGCACATTTAAACTATATATATACCAGAGAATATTTGTTAATTTTAATGGTTTTATGTATTTCGTTTTTTTTTATATATATTTTATGATTTTGGGTTAATTGTTTTGGGTGCTCTGGGTGAATGCATATGCAATCTTTTATTATTTTCTTTGTCTGATTTTAAAAAACATTTAAAGGTTATTTTAATTAAATTACAAAAACGAGCTCAAACTGAAACTCATGTCAGCCACTATTTGAACACTAATCAAAAAGCTGAAAAACCTTAATCTCTGCCTTGGCTCTTAATGTTGCACAGTTCTCATTGGTGAATCAAATATGTAACTAGCAATACAAGTTTTTAATAAAAAGAAAAAAGTGATTTTTCAGAACCCTTGTTTTGTTTGATTCATCCATCCAGCATAGGGTGACCAGATCCAAACTGTTCATTTGAGGGACCGAAGTATCGCTTGTGTGGGACAAGCGATGGGATGGGGGGACCCCGTCCCCCCATCCCACTTGCCCATCCCACTTGTCCCACACAAGCGATACTGGAGTACCGGGATAGTAACTACTTGAGTTGCTGTTAAATGCCTTGATGTCATATTCGACCATGGCCTATTGGCTATAATTTATAAACTCCTCTGGTGTCTCACATTTTGTTTTGAAATCATGCTTTATTTTTATGCTATTTTAACAGGCTTAAAAACCAATGCCAACTATTAGGGGACTAACTATTAGGGCATTTGGACACTGATGCAATTGCCTGCCAGTCACAATGTGGGACAGACAGGGTCTCAATTTGTGGGACGCTTGAAAAGTCTTGGAAATGAGGGACTGTCCCACGCAAAGAGGGACATCTGGTCACCCCAATCCAGCATTGGAGAACGTGGGTATATTTTTATTTGGACACTTGATTTTTATTGTGGAGCTGGCCTGGGGCGTTCCTAACTTCCTATTGGCTACATCTTAAAGTATGCTTTTAAAGCCATTATTGGTTTCGGCGTGGGAATTGTTCACAGTAATGTTCAGTTTGTTAGGTTCCTAAAATAGTTTGCAGAGACATGTGTGTTCCCATTCTTCAGAAAAGGTGAGTTTACTGCAGCTGCAGATGTCATGCATTGCTAACCAAACGTTGTTGTGTTTTAGCTATAGCGAGATTCGAGTCGGATCTGTAGACAATTAGGTCTTGATGATTCACTAAATTAAATGAATTAAAAGGCTAGCCGTGGTTCACACGACTTTGATTGTTTGATTGAACATTAACGGTTTGCATAATGAGTAGGCTACAGTTGAAGAAAGTGCAGGTCAATACACAAATCTGCTAAAGAGAATACAACCAGAAAAGGCACTATATAAATACTTGTTTAAATCAGCTCCTGGGTCCTCCATTTTCAATTCATCAGAACATTTAAAGACGTACAAATATAGGCTACACTTCTATGCAAAAAAATTATAACTAAATCATCTCATACACGGTTTAAAAAGGGAAAACGTGTACAGTAGACTCAGAGTGTAGAGTAGGAGAGTAGCGGCACGCTTTGATCTCGCCGCAAAGGCCGGGCTATAGTTCCAAACATTGCTCCTATTGCCTGGAACTATCCCATTGAGATAGAATGAGCACTTCCGCATTCCATTGTTACAATGGGAGTCAACGCTATAGTGTCGCCACTCTCTCTTACTATATTACAGAAATATGGGGGCGTTCAATCAACCAACACTGATTCCAATCCGTCATGGCGGACCTTCACCCTGTGTTGCGCACCTTTCTACATTTACGTTTAAAGTCTACATAAAGGGTCTCATTTTAAATATAAAGGTCTCTCTCCCGGAGCCACGGATGTTAGAAAACTCCTCGGGTTTGTATTAACACCCGTGCGTTCCGTATTGTTTCATAAAAATGCATTTTAATCCGATCTGTGGCCATTTTCCTCAAAACGTTCAGCGTTCAACGTATCAGCGTGGCGATACACCTCCCAACCGATAGGGTCGCGTCGTTGAAAGCATGCGGCGAAAATAGTGAGAACGTGGCCAACGGTCGGATAAAAATGGTTCTTATTGAACCATACGGAACGCACAGGTGTTAATAAACCACCCGAGGAGAACCTTAACATCCGTGGCCATGGAGGTGAGCACTTTATATTGGAAATGTGAACGTTTATGTTAGACTTTAAACGTTTTAAATGTAGCAAAGGTGCGTAAACCAGGGTGAAACTATAGCGTCATGACTGAATAATTATGAAAATGATCTTCGTTTGATAATGTATTGTTGGCTACTAATTAAATTAGTATCTAACAATAGTATTACTATTATTATTATTACTATTGATAGTAGGCTACTGTATTATAGCCTGGTTAATAAACCAGACCGAATCAGCCGTTGGCAAAAAACAATTTGCCTGTTGTGTGATATTAGTCTGGCTTATTAGCCAGGCTAACTGTATTACACGTTAGCACGTTATTATTAAATACAAAATAAATGCTAATTTGACCCGTATGGGTCCACTTGGTTTCATTTTACACTCAAGAGTTCAAATATCTACTTTAGGCCACAAGAAGTCTACACAATTAGAGAATGTAGAATAATTGTTAGTTCGATCAACGTTTGCCTGTGATCTCTCCTAATGGTACCAACATCAATACAGGCAGCATGGAATTGTGGGACAACATCGTATCCAACGACAAGACAAATATTAATTGGATCTGAGAGGCTAAATCTCATCAAATCAGTGGCTCAATTCCCCTATAAATAATGGACATTGGTGTGATTTGTTTCCTTTTTTTTGCATAGGCTACTGACTATTTCTATTTATTTGTCATTAAATGTTCTGATGAATTGAAAATGCAGGACCCCAACGTAAACAAGTGCGTTTGTATTGAGACCTTGTATTGAACTGTGCTTCCCTGCAATCAAATCAATCCACACTGATTCCAATCCCCTCAATGTGTTTTTGCTGCTACTCTCCCTCCCTCCCAGTGCTGATGGCAGGATGTGGAGGTACCGACTAACAGACCATGAGCCACGGCTGCTGGCTGAGATCCAGAGACAGCAGAACAGCAACCTGTTCTGTGACACCCTGCTACAGACTAGTGGTGAGATGGGCATCGGGGAAAGGGACGCACTATGTCTGACCCATTTTGACCTGGGAACGATTCTACAAATGTCTTCTAAATCCATGTTTCTATGTCAGTCGTTCTCAAACATTTTCATGTCAAGGACCCCCAAGATTGTAAGATGTAATTGGCCGCCGACCCCCATCTGAAAATATGTTGTTCCAGGGACCCCCCCAGAAGCAAAGATTTGAGTTAAAAACGTTCGCTCCGAAATAATATATATTCAAAGATTTGTGTCACATTCTTACGATTTAAAAAAAATAGCAGATCTACAAGCTCGTAGCGCGGCACTCGGTGCCGCGCTATGAGCTTGTAGATCTGCTATTTTTCAATAGCTTAAGTATGACATAATGCTTAAAACACCAAAAGGGCGCCCAAAATGGGTTAAATATGCTTTACGTGTGGTGAACACAGTGGTGGAAAAGGTACTCATGTTTGTTACTTATAAGTAAAAGTATCAATACTGCAATATTAATAGATTTACTCCGTTACAAGTAAAAGTCCGGAATTCAAAATTGACTTGAGTAAAAGTACAAATGTATTGGCATCAAAATGTACTTAAAGTACCAAAAGTCATTCATTATGCAGAATGTTCCATTTAGACATTTTCAAATGTATACAAATCTTTTGAATTGTGAGCTTGTAGATCGGCTATTTTCAAATGGCCGAAAATGTATTAAGGGCTGAAAACTGAAGTGGTTAATGTATGTTAATAATACTCAATAGAGCACCAAAGTCTGACGTCATTTTCAGTAGAGGGCACCAACACACAGGTTCATGTATTTTTTTGAGTGGTGTAAATCACTCCTACAACTGGCTTTTGTGTGCAGAAAAAAATGAGCATGGTTGCTATGTTCAAAATAATTTCTGACGTAATTAAATCACACCCGGGTGAACTGGATGACCGTAGCAACCATGCTCATTTTTTCTGCACAAAAAAAGCCAGTTGTGAAATCACATCCGGGTGTGATTTCATTACGTCAGATCAGAGCTGATCAGGCTATATAATACCTTACACCACTCAGTTCACACGGGTGTGATTTTATTAGTGGTGCAAACCACTCCAACAACCAGCTTTGTCTGTATGTTTGTGTACCTGTGTACATTTCCGTGCACCTGTGTACGTGTACGTGTCCGTGCACAGGTGAGCATGGTTACCATGGTCACTGACATTACGTCAGACCACAGCTGATCAGGCTATATAAGACTTTGCACCACTCAGTTCACACGGGTGTGATTTTTTTATTTGCATTGTAATCTCCATAGGGGGATTTTAGGTCGCTTCATATAAGAACTGTGTTTGAAAAATAAACCGACCACCCCGGCCTTTCTGTCAGGGGAGTGGCTGTGCGTCGTTAATGATTTCCATTCATATTTGATACAGCCAGTTTCTGGAGAAAATGGAATTAATGTTGCCGCAAAAGCCTTGAAACGACATATGAAGGCAATGTCGCTACTAAAATACGTCACGCCCAGCTGTCAACACATTGCGTTCCTGAGATTCCTCGTTGACGTAAGCTCAGCTGGTGGTGACTCGACACGTACTAACCACGAAACATTAAATATCAATAAAATAAAAATAAACGTAATTAATATTCAGTTTCTGTTGTGCGACGGGCAGATGCAGCCACCCGCCTACCCGGAAATGTAGTCTCTGGGTTGTTTGGCTCGTTTCTAACGCTTATTTTGTTACTCTTTGGGTATATTTGTACATTTCCACCTTCAGTCGATGCTTCATATCCATATGAGTGAAAAGGCCGGGGTGATCGGTTTATTTTTCAAACACAGTTCTTATATGAGGCGATCTAAAATCCCCCTATGGAGATTACAATGCAAATAAAAAGTACACGAACCTGGGGACTGACGCCCTCTACTGACAGTGACGTCAGGACTTCGGTGCTCTATCTACAAAGTAACTAGTAAATCAAGTTTTCAAATACATGTAGTGGAGTAAAAGGACAATATTTGGATCTGAGATGTAGTGGAGTAGAAGTATTGGAAATTGGCAATACTCTAGTAAAGTGCAAATACCTCACAATTGTACATCACTACAGTACTTAAGTAAATGTACTTAGTTACTTTACACCACTGCGTATGAACCTGCGTCTGTAAAAACAGTAGCCTATATTAGTATATTTGTTTTGTTACCCAATATATCTCAGCATAACAATGTGTCTCTCTTTCTGTTCCTTTTTTCCTGCCCTTGCCAAGGCGTTTCCATTCCAGCCCACAGCTGCATCCTCTCTGCCCTCAGCCCGTACCTGTCCGAGAAGGTGTCCGCCTCCCCCTCCTCTCCTTCCACGGAGAACAGGCGCCGACTCCAGCTTCGGTCTTTGAGCAGCCGCACGCTGGTGAAACTGGTGGGCCTTCTGTACTCTGGGGAACTGAAGTTGGAGGATCCCACGGAGCGAGAGGAAGTGCTGGCCGCGGCCCGTCGACTGAGGATCGGAGGCCTCGTGGAAGTGCGAAGAGACGGACGAAGGGAAAGGGAAGTTGTCGTCGGGGAGCAGCAGCAGAGCCGTAGGACTCGGGGCGCAGAAACTCAAGCTGAGATCAGAGTTGGAGAAGCAGGAGTACAGACTGTGAAGTGTAATGAACAGGCAACGGCGGGTGGCTCTGTCCGTTCCGTTAGGTCCAGCCGAACAGAACCTCTGACTCAGGCGGCAGCGCCATGTTTAGCTCAAGGCCGCTCGGACAAAGTCCACTGCGCTCCCAGTTCCTCAAATCTCCTCCTCTTCTCTCATCGTTTCAATCCCAACGATGACAGCACAGTGGTCTCTACTGTGGAGGAAACACCAAACTCCCCATATGGAGGAACCTGGAACTGGACAGACACTCCACTGGTCAGTCATAATAATTATACAGTGCATAACAGTGTTGTTTTTGGCAGCAATTCGATTTTAGTTTTAGTCATAGTCTCTTCAATAGTTTTAATTCGGGGTGCATACTTAGTTAAAACTAGTCATTGGTTAGACATGGGTTAAGGTTAGGTTTAGGTGTGCTTCCCCGTGGGGTTTAGGGTGAGGGTTTGAGATAGGTTGTAGTTGTAGGACTAATGACTGGTCTAACCATTGACTAGTCTAAACCAAAAACTGTCTAAACTAAGTACTGCACCCTTTCATTCAGTTTCATTTTAGTCACCTGGAATGTTTTAGTGTTAGTCTAGTTTTAGTCGACTAAATATCATACGATTTTAGTCGACTAAATCTACTTTAGTAGACTAAAATGTATTTTGTTGGGTGTTGATGCCGTCGTAATGACTGTACACTTGCTGAAAGTAGCCGATCTACAAGCTCACAACGCGTCGCAGCTGCGATGTGTTGAAAACCCTAAAGATCTCAGAAAACCCTAAAGAACTCAGATATTTCATAATGTGTGGTGGCTCCTGTCACCCCGGTTCACAAATTGCATATTTAGGACTTGGCCTAGCAACATTTTTCAGTCGTGGGGATTTTATTTTTTGCTTTAATCCATGTGTCCACAGGTCACCCCCAACACTCCTAAACCTCCTTCACCTCAGCCAGGCTACTATACCACCTCTGACCGTCAAGAGACCCTCTCCCATATCCCAGCAGCACCCCAGGACACCAACCCCGAGTCAGTGGAGGAACTTCCGGAGGAAATAGAGAGGTTTCTGGAGCATATCATGATGATTGGTCTTGATATGTATGGAGCAACAACCACCACCACCCACCAGTCTTCAGTTCCACACCTCGATAGAGCGACCACCACCACCCCCCAGTCTTCAGTTCCACACCTCGATAGAGCGACCACCACCACCCCCCAGTCTTCAGTTCCACACCTCGATAGAGCAACCACCACCACCCCCCAGTCTTCAGTTCCACACCTCGATAGAGCGACCACCACCACCCCCCAGTCTTCAGTTCCACACCTCGATAGAGCGACGACCACCACCCCCCAGTCTTCAGTTCCACACCTCGATAGAGCAACCACCACCACCCCCCAGTCTTCAGTTCCACACCTCGATAGAGCGACCACCACCACCCCCCAGTCTTCAGTTCCACACCTTGATAGAGCGACGACCACCACCCCCCAGTCTTCAGTTCCACACCTCGATAGAGCGACGACCACCACCCACCAGTCTTCAGTTCCACACCTTGATAGAGCGACGACCACCACCCCCCAGTCTTCAGTTCCACACCTCGATAGAGCGACGACCACCACCCACCAGTCTTCAGTTCCACACCTTGATAGAGCGACCACCACCACCTCCCAGTCTTCAGTTCCACACCTTGATAGAGCGACCACCACCACCTCCCAGTCTTCAGTTCCACACCTTGATAGAGCGACCACTACCACCCCCCAGTCTTCAGTTCCACACCTAGATAGAGCGACCACCACCACCCCCCAGTCTTCAGTTCCACACCTCGATAGAGCGACGACCACCACCCCCCAGTCTTCAGTTCCACACCTCGATAGAGCGACCACCACCACCCCCCAGTCTTCAGTTCCACACCTCGATAGAGCGACCACCACCACCCCCCAGTCTTCAGTTCCAAACCTTAGCGTATCAAAGCAGGGTACGCCACATCCTGCAGTGTGCACGGACGACCGGACAGCAAGCGACGACGCGTCATTAGCAGATACAGGTACCGAGATATCCTTTGGTTCTGTTGTCTCAGGAAACCGTGTATGTTGAAAATAATTTCTTAGTATATTATATGTGTTATTTTGACAAATAAACTTGACCTAATGTGTCTGCTGGTTTGCGAGAGAGGAGAATGAATATTTTCTTTTCTGCCCTGGGTGGTGTTTTAAAGAGTTCTGCCTTCATTGTGCAAGCAAGCTCTTCTGAGCAAAACTTGAGAAGTTATATTTAACATGAATTTTCAGAGGGGATAGAGGAGGTGGGAGCCTTGTGCTGGTTGAGATCATTGTGTGTTTAATATAATAATATGTTACATATATTATTACGGTATTACAAATGTATAATTTTCCCAAAAAGGTAAAAAAAAAAGACTTAAATTTGCTTTCTCGTGCCTTTTCCATCTTTCCACTTCCTAGGCTTCCACTCTGCATGCACTTCTCATTTTGTCCCTGCAAAACGCATACCTGAGCGTTACCCAGACTTCACACACCACCCTGAGACTCCTCAGCGTTGCCCCTCCACCTCCTGCCATCCCTCAACAACAGCCCACTCTCTGAGACGCCCAGCCCGACTAGACGAAAGGAGCTTCCAGAACACACCCGGCGTCGCCCAGAGTGCTCCGTTCCCCCACGGCGGTCAACCTTCCCGTCGACCCGGTGCCCCCCCACGCATCCCAGCAGCACCAGCGGACGCCAACCCAGAGTCAGTAGTAGAGGAATCTCCGGAGGAGATACAGAGGCTCCTGGAGGATATTGGTCTTAATATTATGTTGCCCTCTATGAGTCTAGAGAGGAACTACATCAGCTCACACAACCACCTCCAACCAAACCTTGATGGAGCAACCACCACCA
Organism: Electrona antarctica; assembly: GCF_951216825.1. NCBI lineage: Eukaryota > Metazoa > Chordata > Actinopteri > Myctophiformes > Myctophidae > Electrona > Electrona antarctica. Next base: position 4,719,991 of record NC_136809.1, on the reverse strand, counting down.
CCACCCAGTCTTCAGTTCCACACCTTGATAGAGCAACCACCACCACCCCCCAGTCTTCAGTTCCACACCTTAGCGTATCAAAGCAGGGTACGCCACATCCTGCAGTGTGCACAGAAGGCCGGACAGCAAACCACGGCGTGTCATTGGCAGATACAGGTACCGATATATATTTTGGCAGTTTTCAGAAAAAACCTCTGTTTCTATGTCAGTGGTGCTACAAAAATTCATGTCAAGGACGCCAAAATTCACGTGTATTTGGCCGCCGATCCCCATCTGAAACTATCTAGTTCCAGGGACTCCCCATCTGAAACTATCTAGTTCCAGGGACTCCCCATCTGAAACTATCTAGTTCCAGGGACTCCCCATCTGAAACCATCTAGTTCCAGGGACTCCGCCAGAAGCAAAGATTTGAGTTAAAAACGTTCGCTCTGAAAGAATATATATTCAAAGCTTTGCGCCACATTTTCACGATTTTTCAAAAACAGCAGATCTACAAGCTCGTAGCGCTATGAGCTTGTAGATCTGCTTTTTTTCCATAGCTAAAGCATAACAATGCTTAAAACACCAAAAGGGGTTCCTGCCCAGAATGGGTTAATATATTATATTATTACGGTATGTGAAAATAGACGATCTACATTAAGGTCACAACTCGACGTGACGTGACGCGCTGTGAGCTCGTAGATGTGCTTTTCATTACTTCCGTGCGACGACACTCTTGTATGATGAAGTAGTAGGTCATTAATTTACAGGTTTCTGACAGCAACGATGAATTCTTATACTTACAGTATGTTGTATAAATAAATAACATGTTGTTGCTTGCCCCCGCTCCAAATCCAACCCCCTACTTAGCTTCCACCTGACTACATCTGTGTCAGCCTGGGCACACTTGAACTTCCATGCGCGGCCAAAGGAAGCTGTGTTTTGCGTAATTTCCGAGTTTTTAAGACAGCTGGTGGATGGAAAAGAAGCTCCACCCCCACGCGGCAGAATGCTGCTGGGGCAAGCTTTACCGGGAATCTGGCCGACGCGGCAACCTGCCGCGTGGGTGGAGCTTCATTTCCATCCACCAGCCGTCTAAAAACTCGGAAATGACGCAAAACACAGCTTCTTCTGTCCACGCATGGAATCTAAAGTGTGCTCAGACCCTATGAGGGTTCAGGGCCTTGATCCACTGTCTGTCTATCTAGTGTTGTGCAACTAGAATGTACTGACTGCCATGACCTTCTGACCCTCAGGTCATGACAGCTTCAACACGTTGACATATTCAACACAACTTTTCAGAGGGGATAGAGGAGGTGGGAGCCTTGAGCTGGTTGCTGGTTGAGATCATTACGTGTATTATATATATTATTATTACAAATGTATAATTTCCCCCAAAAAGGTAACCCATTCTGGACGGGAACCCCTTTTGGTGTTTTAAGCATTATGTTATACTTTAGCTATTGAAAAATAGCAGCTCTACAAGCTCATGGTGCGGCACCGAGTGCCACGCTACGAGCTTGTAGATCTGCTAATTCTGCAAAGTTTTTTATATAATCATTTATATTCTTTCAGAGCGAACGTTTTTAACTCATATCTTTGCTTGTGGGGGGGTGGGGGGTCCCTGGAACAACATATTTTCAGATGAGGGGTCGGCGGCCAATTACAGATAATTTTTGGGGTCCTTGACATGAAATAATCTGAGAACCTCAACCACTGACATAGAAACATGGGTTTTTCAGAAAACTGTCAGGATTTAGAAGACAATTGTAGAATCGACCTCAAATCTAAATGGGTTAAATTTGCTTTCTCATGCCAGTTTCCATCTTTCCACTTCCTAGACTTCCAGTCTGCATGCATTTCTCTTATACCTGAGCGTCACCCAGCCTTCACACACCATCCTGAGACTCCTCAGCGTTGCCCCTCCACCTCCTGCCATCCCTCAACAGTCTCCCACTCTCTGAGACGCCCAGCCCGATTGGACGAAAGGAGCTTTCAGAACACACCCTGCGTCGCCCAGAGTACTCCGTTCCCCCACGGCGGTCAACCTTCCCATCGACATTACCCGGCTCGTCCTCAGTCTTCCCGACCGGACTCCTTGCCACGTAAGGAGGATGTGCTCCTGCGTCGACGTCTCCGTCCATCAGAGCCACGTACTGACACGGCTAAACCCCGCCGACCTTCCTTCGACCGCCCCGTAAACCTTGGAAATGCGGTTCAGCGATCTTGGCTGATGACAAAGCCAGGAGTATTGCAGTTTCCTCTCGCTCCCCGTGTTCACAGAGAAGAGCCGTGTCCATCCCTCCTACGTCCAGTTAGAGACACGGCTTATAGTGCACGCGTTGTGGAACGTCGTAACGACAGTGGGCCAAGCGCCGCTGAAGCAGCTACAGGGAGTGGTGTCGAAGATGGCGGCAAAAGAAGGAGGCGCTTTACTTCTAGCCATACTTTGTCGTGCACAACTTTTAAACTCGGCGAGCGATGTCAGAGCATACTCCGGCTGGGTGCTTGTTCTGTCCGTCTGTCGAGCAACATTGTCATGGAAAGGGAAATGGCCCAGAACTCTCGCAGAATGCCTTTGGAAAATGCTGGGAAATCAAAGAAACCACCAGAAAACAAAAACGAAAAGATGAAGCCGGGGACCAGCTCTAACAGCCACTCTGGTCCCAGAGCCCCGGGGACCAGCTCTAACAGCCACTCTGGTCCCAGAGCCCCGGGCAGAAGCTCTAACAGCCTCTCTGGTCCCAGCGCCCCGGGCAGAAGCTCTAACAGCCACTCTGGTCCCAGCGCCCCGGGCAGAAGCTCTAACAGCCTCTCTGGTCCCAGCGCCCCGGGGACCAGCTCTAACAGCCACTCTGGTCCCAGCGCCCCGGGGACCAGCTCTAACAGCCACTCTGGTCCCAGCGCCCCGGGGACCAGCTCTAACAGCCACTCTGGTCCCAGAGCCCCGGGGACCAGCTCTAACAGCCACTCTGGTCCCAGTGCCCCGGGCAGAAGCTCTAACAGCCACCCTGGTCCCAGCGCCCCGGGCAGAAGCTCTAACAGCCACCCTGGTCCCAGCGCCCCGGGCAGAAGCTCTAACAGCCACCCTGGTCCCAGCGCCCCGGGCAGAAGCTCTAACAGCCACTCTGGTCCCAGCGCCCCGGGGACCAGCTCTAACAGCCACCCTGGTCCCAGCGCCCCGGGCAGAAGCTCTAACAGCCACTCTGGTCCCAGCGCCCCGGGCAGAAGCTCTAACAGCCACTCTGGTCCCAGCGCCCCGGGCAGAAGCTCTAACAGCCACTCTGGTCCCAGCGCCCCGGGCAGAAGCTCTAACAGCCACTCTGGTCCCAGCGCCCCGGGCAGAAGCTCTAACAGCCACTCTGGACCCAGCGCCCCGGGCAGAAGCTCTAACAGCCACTCTGGACCCAGCGCCCCGGGCAGAAGCTCTAACAGCCACTCTGGACCCAGCGCCCCGGGCAGAAGCGGTCAGAGTGTAGACTTGAAGCGTGGAAGACCCCGTGAGATGAAGTCAACGACAGCCTCGGCCCCAAAGAGGAAACGTGTAAGACGCCGTGAGATGAAGTCAACGACAGGCTCTAACGGCCTAGAAGAAACGCTCTCTGGTCGCAGCACCCTGGTCAGAAGCGTTCAGAGTTTAGACTCGTTGGCCCCAAAGAGGAAACGTGGAAGGCCCCGTCTAACGACAAGCTCTAGCGTTCACAGCACCCTGGTCAGAAGCGTTCAGAGTTTAGACTCGTTGGCCCCAAAGAGGAAACGTGGAAGGCCCCGTCTAACGACAAGCTCTAGCGTTCACAGTGTAGACTTGGCCCCAAAGAGGAAAGTTGGGAGACCCCGTAAGATAAAGCAGGACCATAATATGTTCCTTGTTGCTCCCTCTTCTGATTCAAGTCACGTCCCCTCTTCGGCCTTGTGTGACATTGCAGCCCAAATCTCCGACAAGCTTCCCAAATCGAACTCGACTCCGGAAGAGCAGAACGAGTCGACTCCAGAGCACGCCGAAGGGGCTCGAGTCATCACAACTAAACGGCCACCCACGGTGACTCTCAGGCAGTTTCAGGAGCTCATCCAACACAGACACTGGAGGACCAGGGAATCAAAGAGGTCAAATGATGGTGCTGAAAGTCAAGAGGAGGTTAGCTGTGGAACGGAGAGCAGTCACGAAGAATCTGCCAGGGAATCAGAAATTGAAAGAGAGGGTGCACAGACGCAAGGCAAAGGTGAGGTTAAAACAATTGGTACCGTACATGGTTTTCCATTTGATCAGAACCCCCACAGGATCATCACAGCTGAGACTTGTGGATCACAAGAAGCCGACAAGAAACGCTCACAGCACGAGACAATGCATGAGAAAAAGCAACAGGGACACCAGAGCCAAAATAAAAACTATATATCGAGTGAAACTGTGACAGAAAAAGAAGGGGAAGAGTCCAGCAATACTTGTGTGTTTGATTCCAAGGAGGCAGTGGTAAACGACGTGCCATCGGAAGAAACCTGCCAAGTAAGTGGAAAAGAGGACGCGCATAATGATAAAATGACTTTTGAACAAACAGAATCTCCCTCCCAGAACCAGAACCAGAACCAGCCATTACCTTGTTTTGCCACTACAGAGGAATTTCTTTTATTTTTTAAAGGTGGCAGATAATGGAGGAGAAATGGGACATCCCGATGAAGGTAAATTAATGAAGTATTTAAAGCACCTTGTAGCTTTGCTTCGAAAGGTGCTTTATAAATAAAATGTACTTACTTTACTTACTAAAGGGGCATTCCACTCATTTTAAACATTTTACTATGTCATTAATATACCTTAGAGCTGTTGTGTGGAAATAAAAGAAAATTCCCCCCCATTCTGTGTTTCCTTGAACTGGAGGTCTGAAAAAAATCATTAACATCTTGATGATGTCATCAAGATGTGATTCACCATGTTAATGATTTTTTTGTTAATGATTTTTCTAGGAAACACAGAATAGGGGGACGTTTTTATTATTTCCACACAACACCTCTAAGGTATTAATGACAGTAAAATGTTGAAAATGATTGTTATTCCCCTTTAAGTATTGTGAGTTGCTTGAGATATTCTGATGGTTATGCTGCTCGTAAATGGGAAAGTTAAAACAGTTTGTGAAAAGGTTAATTAGTTTGAATGTTATAAGTTGTGTTTAAAATCTGTCGTTTCTTTATCAGCTTTTAGTTACAGTAGACCTGTGGCCGCCGAGCACCGGCTTACTTGGGATTGGGAACGATGCAAGTTGGGAACAATGAAAACCAGGAACGCATAACCCACCCCAGTATGCAATATCCGTTATCATAGCACCCGTTTTAACCTGCCCGGGCCCTTTTTATGCCCATACATGGTGATGCCTTATGTTACCAGTATATGGGCATACAGGTATATGGTGTTTTAAGCATTTTGTTATACTTTAGCTATGGAAAAATAGCAGATCTACAAGCTCGTAGCGCAGCACCGAATGCCGCGCTACGAGCTTGTAGATCTGCTATTTTTTTTGAGTGGTGTAAGTAAAGTTAGTTTACGTGTCTGTCTGTTTGTCTGTCTGTCTGTTCGTACCAAAAAATGAGCATGGTTGCTATGGTCACCCAGTTCACACGGGTGTGATTTCATTACGTCAGACATTACGTCAGACCACAGCTGATCAGTCTATATAAGACCTTACACCACTCAGTTCACACGAGTGTGATTTTTTTAATTGTGAAAGTGTCGCAAATCTTTGAATATAATTATATTATTTCAGACGTTTTTAACTCAAATCTTTGCTTCTGGGGGGGGGGGGGGGTCCCTGGAACAACATATTTTCAGATGGGGGTCGACGGTCAAATACATGTATCATTTTGCGGGTCCTGGGCATGAAAAACCACTGACATAGAAACAGGTTTTTCAGAAAACTGTCAAGATTTAGAAGGCATTTGTAGAATCGAGCTCAGGACTAAATGGGTTATATGGTCACGTGTGTGTGTGTGTGGGTGGGGGCTGAGATTCTGATAAATGAGAAGCTTCATCTAAACAATAAGCCTATCTCACAGAATTTCCCCGCCCCCCTTAATACGCCCCCTTTCGGGGTTAGTGGTGATAGCGTGACGTCACTCCATAGACGCTACATGTTAACCGAGGTAATTTAAGAAGTCTACAACTTTTGTTTTCTCAAGGTAAGGTTTGTTCTATCTGTTCGAGCTGATTTACCATATTGTTTGCTTCATAATAATATTGGTCTGTCACATTTTTACATTAGAAAATGTACTTAGATTCTCCAGAGAAAAAAACGTGTAAATGCTCATGTTAAAGTCACCACTATTTACCGGAAGTGGGCGTGAAAAACGGGCTGTGAGATAGGCCTATTCTAACGTCCTCCTTTCCCTCCTATGGCTCTGGAAGTGTCCGCCACGACCAGTAGGAAGTCGGACACAGAGCGGCCTGCAGACACCACAGAGGACTACCTCCATGGCATCGTCACAGAGCGGCCTGCAGACACCACAGAGGACTACCTCCATGGCATCGTCACAGAGCGGCCTGCAGACACCACAGAGGACTACATCCATTGCATCATCACAGAACGGCCTGCAGACACCACAGAGGACTACATCCATTGCATCATCACAGAGCGGCCTGCAGACGCCACAGAGGACTACCTCCATGGCATCATCACAGAGCGGCCTGCAGACGCCACAGAGGACTACCTCCATGGCATCATCACAGAACGGCCTGCAGACACCACAGAGCGGCCTGCAGACACCACAGAGCGGCCTGCAGACACCACAGAGCGGCCTGCAGACACCACAGAGGACTACATCCATGGCATCCTCACAGAGCGGCCTGCAGACACCACAGAGGACTACATCCATGGCATCATCACAGAGCGGCCTGCAGACACCACAGAGCGGCCTGCAGACACCACAGAGCGGCCTGCAGACACCACAGAACGGCCTGCAGACACCACAGAGCGGCCTGCAGACACCACAGAGCGGCCTGCAGACACCACAGAGCGGCCTGCAGACACCACAGAGCGGCCTGCAGACACCACAGAGCGGCCTGCAGACACCACAGAGCGGCCTGCAGACGCCACAGAGGACTACCTCCATGGCATCGTCCTCATGCTCCGGGAATGCAAACTGTCTGCTGTGAGTTTAGACGCAAACCCCTCAAACACTTTAGACTAAAGGACACGTCGTTCTACGCTCCGCTCAGCAGGATCGCCATTGGGTTGAACTACGACAGGATCGCCATGTAGAGAAGGTGGATGTTTTCATTTTGCTCCCAGACCTGTTGCTCAGAGAGTTGTGAAGGTGGATGTTTTCATTTTGCCCCCAGACCTGTTGCTCAGAGAGTTGTGGGGCATGATGATGAGTCACATGAACATGACATGTCTGTCTGCATAGCAAGAGGAGACGGATGACAAATTGACTGAGGTGCGTGCGTGCACGTGCGTTTGTGCTTGTGTGTGTGGGGACGAGTGCATGTTAACTGCATTGATTCTTCATATTTACTTAACATTGAGTGAAATGAGAAAACCATAAGTCAGACTAAAGTTGGATTTATATTAGGCCTACGGTGGCTCATCATACATATACTGGCTCACTGACAGTACGTTTTAACAGTGGGCGAGCATCGGCCGACACATCGCCCAATCGCCCGTCATCGCCCAAAAAGATGAATTATTTGTATCTTTTCGGGCGACGTTGCCCCGTCCACTTCGCCTGTTCGCTAACCCCAACGTACTGTCAGTCAGCCTGTGATGAGAAGTGTAAAATCATGTCAGTGAGCCAAACAGTGTGGCTCGCAGCCTCACAGTAAATTAGGCTTCAGATAAACAAGCACTTATATATATTTTTATTCTAAAATAATATTGTATTACATATCAATACTATTTTGCACTTATCTGGGTTTGCAAATACATGTTTTATATTAAAATGTCTTGACTTAAATACTAACATTGGTGTTATTTTTGAGCCCTCCAATGCATGGCTTTTGAAGATTACATCATATTGATGATATGCACACGGCTGCCATCTTTCCAGGTGCAACTTCCCATAGACAGCCCATTCATCCAAACAGAAAAGTCCTATTTAATTGTATTAAATAACATCAAATTCCTTGCAGATGATTATTTTTCTAAGTGTCAGAGTTTGGAAGCACTCGTTATCAGTAAAGCAACCTCCTGCATTATGTGCACATTCTAAACAGGTGGTACACAGGGCAGTTGAGTGATAGTCAACGAGCACTTCCAAACTCCAGCACTTAGAAAAGAATCACACCCGTGTGAACTGAGTGGTGCAACTCCCCTCTCCCCAGGGTGCCGGTCCGATTCCGGCGAGCCGCCCCGCGTCCGAAACGGTTGAGAAATGACAGAGTTACCGTGTGGGGGTCCCTCTACTGTACCCTCTACTGTGCTGTACTGTACTATCACTGTATTGTACTGGCACACCTGAAATCACCATATATACAGTTAATATGTGCGTGTGTGTTTGTGTGTGTGTTAGGTTGCGCACAGGTGGTGAAAAACAACCATTCTGTTTTCGTGCTCATACCCAGCCAGGCAGAGACCCACACACATAATCACTTAAAGGACCACTTCACCACTTTTCAACTAATGTTCTTGATAAAATACCACCATTTTTTCCTACTCGGTCTGTGTCTCATAGGAAGGCTGTGGGCAGTTCAGAAACCCGTCCACCAGTGACATCATCGATGGTGAATCCAAGCTAATAGAAACTGCAGGCTTTCTTTTCCTGAAAAGTTGCAATGCAAAAGTTGAAGCCATCGTTCTCACGATAACAAAAATCTAAATATATTTTAAAACAAATCTTGTTTAAAAAAAAAATCTGCCTAATGATGATGTCACTGGTGGACGGGTGTCCGAACTGCCCAAAGCCCTCCCATGAGACACAGAGAGTAGGAAAACAATGGTGGTGTTCTATCATGAACATTAGTGAGGACCAATTATATGAAGAGATGTTGAAAAGTGGTGAAGTGGTCCTTTAAGGAAGTGGTTTGCACCACTTAAAAAGTCCCCTTGTTCTGTTTAGTCCTGGACTGTCAGGGCTACTGTGGGGTGTCGTCTAACCCAGTGGTTCTGTTTAGTCCTGGACTGTCAGGGCTACTGTGGGGTGTCGTCTAGCCCAGTGGTTCTGTTTAGTCCTGGACTGTCAGGGCTACTGTGGGGTGTCGTCTAGCCCAGTGGTTCTGTTTAGTCCTGGACTGTCAGGGCTACTGTGGGGTGTCGTCTAACCCAGTGGTTCTGTTTAGTCCTGGACTGTCAGGGCTACTGTGGGGTGTCGTCTAGCCCAGTGGTTCTGTTTAGTCCTGGACTGTCAGGGCTACTGTGGGGTGTCGTCTAGCCCAGTGGTTCTGTTTAGTCCTGGACTGTCAGGGCTACTGTGGGTGTCGTCTAGCCCAGTGGTTCTGTTTAGTCCTGGACTGTCAGGGCTACTGTGGGATGTCGTCTAGCCCAGTGGTTCTGTTTAGTCCTGGACTGTCAGGGCTACTGTGGGGTGTCGTCTAGCCCAGTGGTTCTGTTTAGTCCTGGACTGTCAGGGCTACTGTGGGGTGTCGTCTAGCCCAGTGGTTCTGTTTAGTCCTGGACTGTCAGGGCTACTGTGGGGTGTCGTCTAGCCCAGTGGTTCTGTTTAGTCCTGGACTGTCAGGGCTACTGTGGGGTGTCGTCTAGCCCAGTGGTTCTGTTTAGTCCTGGACTGTCAGGGCTACTGTGGGGTGTCGTCTAGCCCAGTGGTTCTGTTTAGTCCTGGACTGTCAGGGCTACTGTGGGGTGTCGTCTAGCCCAGTGGTTCTGTTTAGTCCTGGACTGTCAGGGCTACTGTGGGGTGTCGTCTAGCCCAGTGGTTCTGTTTAGTCCTGGACTGTCAGGGCTACTGTGGGGTGTCGTCTAGCCCAGTGGTTCTGTTTAGTCCTGGACTGTCAGGGCTACTGTGGGGTGTCGTCTAGCCCAGTGGTTCTGTTTAGTCCTGGACTGTCAGGGCTACTGTGGGGTGTCATCTAGCCCAGTGGTTCTGTTTAGTCCTGGACTGTCAGGGCTACTGTGGGGTGTCGTCTAGCCCAGTGGTTCTGTTTAGTCCTGGACTGTCAGGGCTACTGTGGGGTGTCGTCTAGCCCAGTGGTTCTGTTTAGTCCTGGACTGTCAGGGCTACTGTGGGGTGTCGTCTAGCCCAGTGGTTCTGTTTAGTCCTGGACTGTCAGGGCTACTGTGGGGTGTCGTCTAGCCCAGTGGTTCTGTTTAGTCCTGGACTGTCAGGGCTACTGTGGGGTGTCGTCTAGCCCAGTGGTTCTGCTCTATCTAGACCAGTGGTTCCCAAACCTTTTCGTGTCAAGGACCCCCAAATCAACATTTATTAGGCCACGGACCCCCCATTTGAAAACATGCCAGTGACCCCGAAAAGGGAGGGTTTTTACGGCTCTGGCAGTGATTCCGAAACATGTTCATTTCATGGACCCCCCAGTTTCACACGCATTATGCTACGGACCCCCGATTTAATGGCATTTCTATCTCTGGTACCCCAATTTATATTGTAAAACCACTACAGACACATAAGGGTCCATTGTAACTATCTCTAATTGAGCTAGGTACCCCCTGGAACTCCCTCAAGTACCCCCAGGGGTCCCCGGACCGCACTTTAAATTTACTTACACTTGGGGAACCACTGGTCTCGACCTCCTTGATGTTAGGGTGAGGCCAAGATCCTGCTCTCGCCCACTGATGGCTGGATGATGGATTTATGTGGCAGTTTTGAGCTTTGCCTTAATGTTTATTTGTTTTTTTTGTTATTTTTCTTGTCACTACGCTATGCTTTCCTTTTGCTCTTCTACTATTTCCGGTACTACAACAGCATCCTGGCGGCTGTCTTTTAGCCCCACCGCCTCCTCCTCCTCCTCCATCATCTTCAGAGGCAGCCAGGACGCCTTATGCAAGCTCTCGTTGCGTTCCACCTCCCGTACAGTGGGGGGCAGCGCGGCGTCGCGCATGTGCGTCGGCAGGCTCTCGAACTCCTCCTCGTTTACGTCACAGTCCTTCATCTTGGCGTCCAGCACCCACCAGCGTCCCGCGAAGCCCACGTCCAACACGCGCCCAGGCAGCTCCCGCCACGGCGGCGACGCCAGGTCGGCGCAGCCGGCCGCCTCGTACAGACAGACGTCCGGGGCGTGGTCGGAGCGCCACGCCAGCGAGGCCACGCCCAGGCTGAGGTGACACAGCCGTCCCTCGTTGTGCAGCCGGGTCAGGCTCTGCACGTGGCCGTGGGAGGCGCCGCTGCGCGTCCGCGGCGACAGGAGCCCCAGCCGATTGGAGGATCGGAGGAGCGCGCCGCGGAGGGAGTCCTCGTCGGGATTGGTGCGCGCGCAGGCCCAGGCCCCGCCCAGCAGGCCCAGGCAGGTCAGCACGCTGAGCGGTCGCTGCCAGGCGCCGACCGCCGCCTCCCTGCACGCCTCCGTGTAGTCAGACGCCAGGCTGTGACACCACGCGCCCACTCTGCTGCGTTTAACCCTTTCCCACCGCGTCACTGTGACCTCCGCTGTGACGGCGGTGCACAACGACCTCCTCTTCATCATCACCTTCATCCTCCATGAGCTCTTCAAACACACAGGCCAGGGAAATACTCTGTTATCTGTCGGTCCTTTTATGCCCATATAGAGATATGTGATGTCATCAGTCCATATATGGGCATTGCGCCTCGTGCCATGACACATGAGGTTCAGGTTAGACCATATTTGGGTGTAAGCTGCATTGGGACCAAACTCCTTATATGGTTATTATGGCTGAGTCATGGTGACATGACCTTGACATGACTCAGAGTCAAACAAATAGTTAGAAGAAAAACAGGGTGGAGTACAACAATTTTCTTTAAGAGTTTTTCTTCTTTCTAATTATTTATTCGGCCCCAAACATTGTGTTTATTGTCAGGATTTGTCAGGAGCTGAGTTAGTTTTGTCCGAGGCCTTTAAATAAAAATGGAAAAATGAATCAAATTAAATCCCGGGCCATGAAAGGGGGCGGGCCACGGGACTGTGACGCTCAAGGCTAAAATGATGATGTAAGATGTCATCATACCAATGCCAATCAAATTACGTAAGACGTCATATCAATGGCCAATATAAATATATAAGAGAGAGAGAGCAATTATTCAATAATACAAAGTAGTGCTTTTCTCTTTTCTTCCCCTCCCTCTCAGCTGTTCACTATACTCTATGGCTGTTCATCACAACTTTATTGGTAGCGGAAGTGTGTGCGCCCTCTGTTGCGGACCGGGTGAAACAAGGCGCACGTGTGTTCTGTGCAGAGAGAGGGTTTGAAGGTTACAGTGAAACGGATCTGTTTCTCGACACAAGCAGCATCAGAACAGAAGCTGACCCGGTGTCCGTGTCGGTTGTTGTTGGGTCTTCACAGACTATAGACATCATGGATCCCATGAAAGCTCAGCAGCTGGCGGCGGAGTTAGAAGTGGAGATGATGGCGGACATGTATAATAGGTAAAATAATGCTTTAAAATGCTAAAAGTAGCAAGCCGGCTAATAACCGGTGGCTTAGCCGTACTACCCGTCCATGCATCTTAATGTACATCACGGGACGCGCTGCAGTATTCCCCGACTTTAATTAACATTTGTGCATGTTTTTTGGTTTAAAAAAATGAATTGATTATTGGTATAAGACAGCTGATGTTTTTAGACGGATCTGTATTCTGTGACATGCATGCTATCATCTAGTTGTCGCAGCAGGCTGATTCAAGCAGGCATCGTTGACTGACAAAATGTTGCACAATGTATGTATGAATGAATGGCTTTATTCATATTGTTGTCTGAACGTTATACAAAAATCATTATTTTAATAACATAGCAAACGGCCTCTTGCTCTGTAAGTGACTAGTCTAGAAATGTTATTGATTGATTTATTAACACTAGCAAGTAGCATGACTGAAGTCTAGCCCAAACATTTAGACTCTCGTAGAGGTTTTTTTCGATTCTGACGAGAGATTCGTCAGAATCGAAAAAAAACTCTACGAGAGTCTAAATGTTTGGGCTAACTGAAGTCAAAGCAGACACAAGTAGCATGTGCTTAAATCATGATCATTTAGATCATGTTTCAGATGTCAAACATTTCTGAGATGATGGAATGATGATGGTCATGGAAGGGTAATTAACTTCAAAATCTTTAAAAAAAAAACGGTAAAAATGACCTCAGTCATGCTAGTTTGCAGAATTACAGTACATTTCAAGTACAAAAACTGCATAAAGCATTACACTTGTTTACAATAGGGCCCACCATTTTCAATTAATCAGAGTCATTTTTGAGGCAACTTGCAAAAACTGACTGCATATAATGTATATATGTATGTAATGTATATATTCCAGGATGACCAACGCGTGCCACAGGAAATGTGTTCCCCCGCACTACAAGGAGGCAGAGCTGTCGAAGGGCGAGGCTGTGTGCCTAGACCGCTGCGTGGCCAAGTACCTGGACCTGCACGAGAGGCTGGGCCGCAAGCTGACCGAGCTGTCCGTCCAGGACGAGGAGATGATGAGGAAGTCGGCCGTCGGCAGTGGCTAGAGTCTGAGAGGGGAGAAGAGGAAGGAGGGCCATTTTGAGGGGACAATGGAAAAGGGTTCCTAACATTCTGGATTGTATATAAAAAGAAATCACTGGTTCTCAACGTGGGGTCCAAATGGACGCCTACGGGTCTGTAACTCTGAGAGGGAGGGTCCATATCGGGGATGCCCCACACGTTTTTGACTTGAGAACCCTAGGCGGATTTGAGAGGGCGGCTTGAGGGGGGCCGTCCCTATACACTTTATGTTCAATAAAATCACACCCGTGTGAAGTGAGAGGCGCTCTTATCATCATACATCATCTCATTCCGGCCAATCACAATTTTGCGTCCTCATTTTTTGTCTTCAATGTTTGCGTTTACACGGACATTTTCAATGGCATTAAATGTTTGTGTTAGGACAATGTTTGTGTTTGTAGACACCCTCAAAGCTGGACATAGGATAGGGGCTAGTGCTCCTCATTTCTTTTTAAATTATGTTCAAAAATAATTCTTACATTACAACTGACAAAATAAAAATAAGCATGAGAAATACATCTGAATTCTATTAGGTTTTGTAATAAATTGATTTTAGAATAGTCATGTAAAATTATATATTTTTTCGTATGACTTGTGTCCAGTTCCGGATGCCTCCTGCTTCATGTGTTATGTCACCTGTAGCGTGATTGATCATTCATTTAGAAACTCGGCAATAAACATGGATATCCGTCGATCTTGGAGAATACCAAGAAGCCTATTTGATCAGAATTCCCCACAAAGATAATTGGGGAAAAAACAAACGATCCTGTTTCACTTATTAGGCTATTACAAGAAGCAAGCATTTCTGGAGCAGAGTGTAGAGTAGGAGAGTAGCGACACGCTTTGATCTCACCGCAAAGCGGGTGCCTATGGGCTATAGTTCCATAGCCTGGCTAATAAGCCAGACTAATATCACACAACACTGTCGCGGTATATCAGTCTGGGCTGGCTCCACTTGGATTTCATTTCCCGGGGAACATTTTCTCTTTGACGCAATTGGTCAGAGCTACTGTCAGTCAAAAGTCTCAAGCATTGAACGTCACTGTACCAAAGCCCGCCTATATTGCATACCGTGTCCCGATTGGTCCGACCTGTTCTCTGCTGTAGGAAAGAGGCGTGCTACTGAGCCTCGCCAGACCGTAATCCGCTGGTAGGCAACTTTTTTTTGCCAACGGCTGATTCGGTCTGGTTTATTAACCAGGCTAATAGTTCCAAACATTGCTCCTATGGCTTGAACTATCCCATTGAGATGGAATGAGCACTTCCGCATTCCATTGTTACAATGGGAGTCAACGCTATAGTGTCGCCTCTCTCTTACTAGATTACGCTGCTCTGGAGTAATCTGTTAAAAAGGATACTGTATTGTGTTTTAGTGTTTATTGTGATGCCGGCGTTTACTTCTAAACTAGGTAAGGCAATACATTACTGCACTGAACTCTGCATGCAGTGTTCGTAATCATTTGGATAGGCTGTGCCTCAGCTTTGCTCGTAACCCCCAGTAGTGCCAACTGCTGGAACTATGGAGCAGGCTTGTATCTGTGTGCTGCTGTACTTTTCTTAAATAACTCATTTGTAGGGGTTAGTGCATTGCATTCAATTACACCCAGGCCCCCCACTACCCATTTGTACCTCAAGAGTTACAGACCTGTGATTTTTGCAACGTCGAGTGTGGTCCATTTGGAGATTTCTTTACCCGTGGTGGTCCCTGGACCCGACGTTGAGTAACGGTGGTCTAAATGAGAGAACGGTGGACACTGGGCTACACATCTTTTAAGTTATATCATCATGCTGACGTCGAGAGCGAGAGAAACCGTTGCAGGTGCCACGGTGGAGGAAGCCGAGGACATGTTTGGAGAAGGTTGTGGTGCATCTGAGGGTTGGGTGAGGTGAGGGTCTGACCTCGGGGATGTCTGGGACAGTTCCAACAATTCTATGTAATTGCATTCACCTGTACCCGAGAGTCCAGAGTTTGGAGCCAGCCACTCAACTCCTCAAGGATGTCATCAACAGACATTCAAAGACCTCTGGGAACGTCTTAAAACCTTGCCTACTGCCTACCTGTCGTATTGCCCCCCCCCCCCCTCCCCTCCTCCCCCAAGCAGGTAAAACAAGTCTAGGAACTATTTGGAAAAGCTCTTGAGTTCGGAGAGGTGAAGCCGAGCATTGGAGAGACAACAAAATACTGTTCAGCAAAAACTATTAATTTTATACCAGAGACACTACTTCATTTACACTTTCAGTCAGTTCTGTCATAATATCACAATGTGTGTCTGATTTTGATTTGTTTTACATGTACGGTAATCAGTTAAAAAATGTATGTCATTCATTTGCTTTGGTTATGATGGACTGGGAGCGTATGGTTGTCTAGATATAGACTGCATCATATTTGTGGACCATGTTTGTTGAGTGGCATTGCACTGGTTTTACTTATCGTCCTTACATTGCCATATAAATGGAATTGTTTATTTGTTTAAATGTGCATTATTGTTACAACTGCACAAAATGTGTGTAATAAACGTTAATCTGTGTCCTTTTGCTATTTAATGGAAATAGGCACACTAGAACAGTTCTCAAAGAAGTCCTTTAAGGGGAACTAGGGGTCAGTTGAGTTAACCTGAGGTCAATTCTACAAATGCCTTCTAAATCTAGTTCTCACACTTTCAAGATTATTAAAAAATAGTGGCTTATAGTCTATGCCCTATATCTTGCGCCACCCCTTATCCCTAAATGTGTTTTTTTTTTACCATTTTAAAATAGTACAAATAGCCGATCTACAAGCTAACAACGTGTCGATGTAGATTGGTTAGTTACTATTTTTAAATGTTTTAAAATAGTAAAAAATGGCAATTAAGTTTAGGGGAAGGGGTGGCGCAAGATGGAGCCCATAATCTGGTATTTTTGAATAGGCTGCCAGAGCAAAAATGTAAAATGAAACATATAGCATCCAAAATTCCAAATCAGTTGAAGCACTTTCACCTTAAACATTGGCTATTTGAAAATAGCTGATCGGTTTTGAATGTTTTACATTTTAACAATCCATATATTGTATGGGGGTTTCGCGATTAAATACATTACATTGGGTGTCCTTGACATGAAAAAGTTAGAGAACCATTTTGATTGATTGATTTATTAACAGTTTGCAGAATTACAGTACATTTCAAGTAGCCTACAACTCAATTAAAAAAAGCTGTTAACTGTGAGTGGACGACACCATAAACTAAAGCATTACACTTTATTGTTTACAATAGGGCCCACCATTTTCAATTCATCAAAACATTAAGAGACGTACGAATTATACACAACTATAGTCAAAAGAGGAAATCATCATAAATAATATATCAGAATATTGCAAATAGGGCTCTGTATCTTTAAGAGAATCCAGCGTGTGTGTGTGTGTGTGGTTTGGGGAAGTGCAGACAGCCTCTCTCTTGGCTCTTCTCTGGGGAAGTGAAGACGAACAGGTTTCATTTCCACCGCCGGGAGTTTTTATTTATGGTTAACTTTTACGTGAGAAAGGGGAAGTGTACCAATAAAAGAATCGTGTATAGTTCTATCATGAGACGTGATCAGCATTCAACTATGAGAGTCGACCCATGATCCAGGCAGCGCATAACCAGCAAAGATGGTAAGTCCAAATCCTTTTCTCGTATAGTATGTATTTGTTGTTGTTATTAACACACACTAACAGATGCTATATGTGTGTGTGGCTGTCAGTATGGAGCAGTATTGCAGAGATGCTGGCACATAACAAACAAAGTTACCTCAACTAATGTAAGTTATAACCTTTATATTACTGTTAAGTTTCGTTTTACCCGTAACTAGGCTAAACACGTCTGCTCTAGTCGGAACTTCATTCTTGACGAATGACACTTGACCGCCCACCTATCAATCAATAGTATTGTATTGATTCAATACCCTAGCGACGGATTCATTAGCTTGTATTTTTAACTCTTATTATTTTGCATTTACTAACATTTGGCCTATCATAATAAAAAATACCCCCACACAGACACACACACACAGTCCCACACACAGTCTCTCACACACACACACACACACACACACACACACACACACACACACTCACACTCACACTCACACTCACACTCACACACACACACACACACACACACACACAGTCTCACACACACACACACACACACACAATCCTCCTAACTGGTTTTCAACTGAGTTTATTATTATTTTTTAATTTAGTGTACAATTTCTCATGACTTAATTGACTTTCATGTCGGTTTAATTGAATAAATATAAAATGAATTAATCTTAAATATCACCACAGATTGTGTCATTGATGTATGAGCCATAGGCCTACTTTTCATGCAATGTAGGCTCATTGAAGATGAGGTTTTGACAGTTTGCTGTCACCTACCTCTGGTCCATAGCTCTAGCCCAGGGGTTCTCAACCCGTGGGTCGCGACCCCTCGGGGGGTCGCCAAATTATTTTGGGGGGTCCCCAAAATATTTTCCAAAAAAGAAAAAAGATTTTTATTTTTTTTTAAATTCACGATTTTTCAAAAATAGCAGACCTACAAGTTCATAGCGCGCCACTCGGTGGCGCGCTATGAGCTTGTAGATCTGCTATTTTTCAATAGCTAAATTATAACAATGCTTAAAACACCAAAAGGGGTTCCCGCCCAAAATGGTTTAAGGTTATTGTAGCAGTCAATTTATATTGGGGGTCGGGAGGGGGCGGGGCGGGGGTCCCGAGACATTGCCAAAGCATTTCCGGGGGTCCCCGGCCAAAAACGTTGAGAACCCCTGCTCTAGCCAACGGCATTGCAACAGCATTAGAGCTATGGACCAGAGCTAGCTCTCACCCATGACGCCTGTGTAAAATATAAAGATGGAAGGAGTGACAGACAGTGACCTCAGGCCTACTGTGTGAACTGTGGAAGAGGGAGGAAATCTGGATATGAACTTGGCAGGATTCCAGAAAATAATTGACATAATATGGTGGTCATTTAGACCTGACGTCGAACCTGACGTCGAAATTAAAAAAAATGTCTTCTAAATCCTAACAGTTTTCTGAAAAACCTCATGTTTTTATATCAGTGGTGCTCAATATTTCATGTCAAGGACCCCAAAAACTATATGTAATATTGGCCACCGACCCCCCATCTGAAAATAGTTCCAGGGACCTCCCAGAAGCAAAGATTTAAGTTAAAAACATTCGCTCTGAAAGAATATATATTCAAAGATTTGCGCCACATTTTCACGATTTTTCAAAAATAGCAGACCTACAAGTTGTAGATCTGCTATTTTTCAATAGCTAAAGTATAACGTAATGCTTAAAACACCAAAAGGGGTTCCCGTACAGAATGGGTTAAAGACCACACTGCAAGCAGCGGCATTGTCTCAGTGAGCTGAGATTTATTTTTATGATAATTTATCCCCAAGTTAAACCATACTAATAAATATTGGCTGATTAAGATTATAGTATACAGTAATTAAGAGACATTAAAAGACAATCACAAAAGGCCAGCACTATTAGGTCCTCCTGGTTGTATCGAGCCCTGAATTGCCCAGATGTATCTTAAGGATGTTGCCTCTGAATGCTGTTTTATAACAGTCAATCATGTCAAAAGTAGTAATGTACAGGTTCGGGATAACTATAAGCACCCTTCCAAATGGAAGCATAAATGTCAGCTAACGTGCGTGTTACTAACCACCTAACCACGTAACTAAAAATATGACAATACTGCCTCGTCAAAGTTGATATTGTGACTTTATATATTGTCAAATGACTTGCATGAGAGGGGGAGAGAGAGGTGGTGGAGTTAGTTGCATTAGCAGACAGTTTGAGGGTCCAATGGAGTTAAGAGGTGTTGTCCAAGGCGCTTTATATTGGTTCAATATATTGCTTTTTAACCAACACACAGACATAAACTGAAGGGTGTTCAATAGCACTGATATATGCCAAAGAAATCATAAAAATATACGGTATGATATTAAACTTGGTGTAAACTCCTCCTCCTGGCTGTCAGATGGAGGGAGCGGATGCAGAGGAGATAGTCCCAGAGATGGACCACCCTGACGCCCAGCTGGTTAACGTCGACCCAGAGGGGAACGCGGAGGAGCCGGTAAGAGCCGCTCATTTATCCCATTTAGGCCTGACGTCAAAATAAAAAAAACGTTGGCTCTGAAAGAATATATATTCAAAGATTTGTGCCGCATTTTTACGATTTTTCAAAAATAGCAGACCTACAAGTTCATTGCGCGTCACTCGGTGGCGCGCTATGAGCTTGTAGATCTGCTATTTTTCAATAGCTAAAGTATAACATAATGCTTAGTTAAAACACCAAAAGGGGTTCCCGCGAATGGGTTAAATGCATAAAGGGCCTTGCAAACGGGAAGCGAGGAACGCAGGCGTTGTTGCCTGGATCAACACAGGTCTCCTCCAGGTCTGGATCAGCACAGGTCTCCTCCAGGTCTGGATCAACACAGGTCTCCTCCAGGTCTGTTGAAGAGGGTCTGGATCAACACAGGTCTCCTCCAGGTCTGTTGAAGAGGGTCTGGATCAACACAGGTCTCCTCCAGGTCTGCTGAAGAGGGTCTGGATCAGCACAGGTCTCCTCCAGGTCTGTTGAAGAGGGTCTGGATCAGCACAGGTCTCCTCCAGGTCTGGATCAACACAGGTCTCCTCCAGGTCTGTTGAATAGGGTCTGGATCAGCACAGGTCTCCTCCAGGTCTGGATCAACACAGGTCTCCTCCAGGTCTGTTGAAGAGGGGCGCAACAATGCAAGCGTAAAAAAAAAGAAGCTAAACAGAATCCAGGTCTGGTGAGCCGCGGGGGGCGTGTGCACGTAACGAGCACGCGCGCAACAAATTCACGGGACCACGCTCACGTACATACGCTTGCGTTGTCGCACTGCAACTTCTCCATTGAATTATCCTCTTTCTATCTGCAAAGTGTTTGTTGCATAGAAATCCACGGCAGACAAGCTTATGAGCTGTACTTCCTGTCAATAAATTCCTTGCAGGTGATTATTTTTCTATGTGTGGGAGTTTGGAAGCGCTCGTTTTAAGCAACCTCCTGCTGCCTCCTGCATTGCGGTCATTGAGTGATATCCAACGAGCACTTAAGGTGGTTGCTAGCCTCGGCAAACGTCTAATTGACTGATCTGCACTGTCCTCATGTCCTCATGTCCTCCCCTCATTCCTCCACCCTGTCCCCATGTCCTCCCCTCATATCCTCCACCCTGTCCTCATGTCCTCCCCTCATGTCCTCCACCCTGTCCCCATGTCCTCCACCCTGTCCTCATGTCCTCCACCCTGTCCCCATGTCCTCCACCCTGTCCCCATGTCCTCCACCCTGTCCCCATGTCCTCCACCCTGTCCTCATGTCCTCCACCCTGTCCCCATATCCTCCACCCTGTCCCCATATCCTCCACCCTGTCCTCATGTCCTCCCCTCATGTCCTCCACCCTGTCCCCATGTCCTCCACCCTGTCCTCATGTCCTCCACCCTGTCCCCATGTCCTCCACCCTGTCCCCATGTCCTCCACCCTGTCCCCATGTCCTCCACCCTGTCCCCATGTCCTCCACCCTGTCCCCATGTCCTCCACCCTGTCCCCATGTCCTCCACCCTGTCCTCATGTCCTCCACCCTGTCCTCATGTCCTCCACCCTGTCCCCATGTCCTCCACCCTGTCCTCATGTCCTCCACCCTGTCCCCATGTCCTCCACCCTGTCCCCATGTCCTCCCCTCATATCCTCCACCCTGTCCCCATGTCCTCCACCCTGTCCTCATGTCCTCCACCCTGTCCCCATGTCCTCCACCCTGTCCCCATGTCCTCCCCTCATGTCCTCCACCCTGTCCTCATGTCCTCCACCCTGTCCCCATGTCCTCCACCCTGTCCTCATGTCCTCCACCCTGTCCCCATGTCCTCCACCCTGTCCCCATGTCCTCCACCCTGTCCCCATGTCCTCCACCCTGTCCCCATGTCCTCCCCTCATATCCTCCACCCTGTCCCCATGTCCTCCCCTCATGTCCTCCACCCTGTCCCCATGTCCTCCCCTCATGTCCTCCACCCTGTCCCCATGTCCTCCCCTCATGTCCTCCACCCTGTCCTCATGTCCTCCTCTCATGTGCTCCACCCTGTCCCCATGTCCCCATGTCCTCATGTCCTCCCCTCATGTCCTCCACCCTGTCCTCATGTCCTCATGTCCTCCCCTCATGTCCTCCACCCTGTCCCCATGTCCTCCACCCTGTCCCCATGTCCTCCACCCTGTCCCCATGTCCTCCACCCTGTCCCCATGTCCTCCACCCTGTCCCCATGTCCTCCCCTCATATCCTCCACCCTGTCCTCATGTCCTCATGTCCTCCCCTCATGTCCTCCACCCTGTCCTCATGTCCTCCTCTCATGTCCTCCACCCTGTCCCCATGTCCTCCACCCTGTCCCCATGTCCTCCACCCTGTCCCCATGTCCTCCCCTCATATCCTCCACCCTGTCCTCATGTCCTCATGTCCTCCCCTCATGTCCTCCACCCTGTCCTCATGTCCTCCTCTCATGTCCTCCACCCTATCCCCATGTCCTCCCCTCATGTCCTCCACCCTGTCCTCATGTCCTCCCCTCATGTCCTCCACCCTGTCCTCATGTCCTCCTCTCATGTCCTCCACCCTGTCCTCATGTCCTCCCCTCATGTCCTCCACCCTGTCCCCATGTCCTCCCCTCATGTCCTCCACCCTGTCCTCATGTCCTCCTCTCATGTCCTCCACCCTGTCCTCATGTCCTCCACCCTGTCCCCATGTCCTCCCCTCATGTCCTCCACCCTGTCCCCATGTCCTCCCCTCATGTCCTCCACCCTGTCCCCATGTCCTCCCCTCATGTCCTCCACCCTGTTCCCATGTCCTCCCCTCATGTCCTCCACCCTGTCCTCATGTCCTCCACCCTGTCCCCATGTCCTCCCCTCATGTCCTCCACCCTGTCCTCATGTCCTCCCCTCATGTCCTCCACCCTGTCCCCATGTCCTCCCCTCATGTCCTCCACCCTGTCCCGTGTGTCAGATGGAAGAGTTCCTGGGCCCGCAGGCAGAGTATGACGAGGAGGAGGAGGAGAGGCGGTTCTACCGACGCAAGAGGCTGGAGGTCATCAAGAACGTCCTGGCAGCCAGCGTAGGAGGCATGATGGTGTACAGCATCTACATGGGTCAGTGTAGGAGGAGGCATGATGGTGTACAGCATCTACATGGGTCAGTGTAGGAGGCATGGCGGTGTACAGCATCTACATGGGTCAGTGTAGGAGGAGGCATGGTGGTGTACAGCATCTACATGGGTCAGTGTAGGAGGCATGATGGTGTACAGCATCTACATGGGTCAGTGTAGGAGGCATGACGGTGTAGAGCATCTACATGGGTCAGTGTAGGAGGCATGACGGTGTACAGCATCTACATGGGTCAGTGTAGGAGGCATGACGGTGTACAGCATCTACATGGGTCAGTGTAGGAGGCATGATGGTGTACAGCATCTACATGGGTCAGTGTAGGAGGCATGATGGTGTACAGCATCTACATGGGTCAGTGTAGGAGGCATGACGGTGTACAGCATCTACATGGGTCAGTGTAGGAGGCATGACGGTGTACAGCATCTACATGGGTCAGTGTAGGAGGAGGCATGACGGTGTACAGCATCTACATGGGTCAGTGTAGGAGGCATGACGGTGTACAGCATCTACATGGGTCAGTGTAGGAGGCATGACGGTGTACAGCATCTACATGGGTCAGTGTAGGAGGCATGGCGGTGTACAGCATCTACATGGGTCAGTGTAGGAGGAGGCATGACGGTGTACAGCATCTACATGGGTCAGTGTAGGAGGAGGCATGACGGTGTACAGCATCTACATGGGTCAGTGTAGGAGGCATGATGGTGTACAGCATCTACATGGGTCAGTGTAGGAGGAGGCATGACGGTGTACAGCATCTACATGGGTCAGTGTAGGAGGCATGATGGTGTACAGCATCTACATGGGTCAGTGTAGGAGGCATGACGGTGTACAGCATCTACATGGGTCAGTGTAGGAGGCATGATGGTGTACAGCATCTACATGGGTCAGTGTAGGAGGAGGCATGGCGGTGTACAGCATCTACATGGGTCAGTGTAGGAGGCATGACGGTGTACAGCATCTACATGGGTCAGTGTAGGAGGCATGACGGTGTACAGCATCTACATGGGTCAGTGTAGGAGGCATGATGGTGTACAGCATCTACATGGGTCAGTGTAGGAGGAGGCATGACGGTGTACAGCATCTACATGGGTCAGTGTAGGAGGCATGACGGTGTACAGCATCTACATGGGTCAGTGTAGGAGGAGGCATGGTGGTGTACAGCATCTACATGGGTCAGTGTAGGAGGCATGACGGTGTACAGCATCTACATGGGTCAGTGTAGGAGGCATGACGGTGTACAGCATCTACATGGGTCAGTGTAGGAGGCATGATGGTGTACAGCATCTACATGGGTCAGTGTAGGAGGAGGCATGGCGGTGTACAGCATCTACATGGGTCAGTGTAGGAGGCATGGCGGTGTACAGCATCTACATGGGTCAGTGTAGGAGGCATGACGGTGTACAGCATCTACATGGGTCAGTGTAGGAGGCATGACGGTGTACAGCATCTACATGGGTCAGTGTAGGAGGCATGACGGTGTACAGCATCTACATGGGTCAGTGTAGGAGGCATGACGGTGTACAGCATCTACATGGGTCAGTGTAGGAGGAGGCATGACGGTGTACAGCATCTACATGGGTCAGTGTAGGAGGCATGGCGGTGTACAGCATCTACATGGGTCAGTGTAGGAGGCATGACGGTGTACAGCATCTACATGGGTCAGTGTAGGAGGAGGCATGACGGTGTACAGCATCTACATGGGTCAGTGTAGGAGGCATGACGGTGTACAGCATCTACATGGGTCAGTGTAGGAGGAGGCATGACGGTGTACAGCATCTACATGGGTCAGTGTAGGAGGCATGGCGGTGTACAGCATCTACATGGGTCAGTGTAGGAGGCATGACGGTGTACAGCATCTACATGGGTCAGTGTAGGAGGCATTACGGTGTACAGCATCTACATGGGTCAGTGTAGGAGGCATGACAGTGTACAGCATCTACATGGGTCAGTGTAGGAGGAGGCATGACGGTGTACAGCATCTACATGGGTCAGTGTAGGAGGAGGCATGACGGTGTACAGCATCTACATGGGTCAGTGTAGGAGGCATGATGGTGTACAGCATCTACATGGGTCAGTGTAGGAGGAGGCATGACGGTGTACAGCATCTACATGGGTCAGTGTAGGAGGCATGATGGTGTACAGCATCTACATGGGTCAGTGTAGGAGGCATGACGGTGTACAGCATCTACATGGGTCAGTGTAGGAGGCATGATGGTGTACAGCATCTACATGGGTCAGTGTAGGAGGAGGCATGGCGGTGTACAGCATCTACATGGGTCAGTGTAGGAGGCATGACGGTGTACAGCATCTACATGGGTCAGTGTAGGAGGCATGACGGTGTACAGCATCTACATGGGTCAGTGTAGGAGGCATGATGGTGTACAGCATCTACATGGGTCAGTGTAGGAGGAGGCATGACGGTGTACAGCATCTACATGGGTCAGTGTAGGAGGCATGACGGTGTACAGCATCTACATGGGTCAGTGTAGGAGGAGGCATGGTGGTGTACAGCATCTACATGGGTCAGTGTAGGAGGCATGACGGTGTACAGCATCTACATGGGTCAGTGTAGGAGGCATGACGGTGTACAGCATCTACATGGGTCAGTGTAGGAGGCATGATGGTGTACAGCATCTACATGGGTCAGTGTAGGAGGAGGCATGGCGGTGTACAGCATCTACATGGGTCAGTGTAGGAGGCATGGCGGTGTACAGCATCTACATGGGTCAGTGTAGGAGGCATGACGGTGTACAGCATCTACATGGGTCAGTGTAGGAGGCATGACGGTGTACAGCATCTACATGGGTCAGTGTAGGAGGCATGACGGTGTACAGCATCTACATGGGTCAGTGTAGGAGGCATGATGGTGTACAGCATCTACATGGGTCAGTGTAGGAGGAGGCATGACGGTGTACAGCATCTACATGGGTCAGTGTAGGAGGCATGGCGGTGTACAGCATCTACATGGGTCAGTGTAGGAGGCATGACGGTGTACAGCATCTACATGGGTCAGTGTAGGAGGAGGCATGACGGTGTACAGCATCTACATGGGTCAGTGTAGGAGGCATGACGGTGTACAGCATCTACATGGGTCAGTGTAGGAGGAGGCATGACGGTGTACAGCATCTACATGGGTCAGTGTAGGAGGCATGGCGGTGTACAGCATCTACATGGGTCAGTGTAGGAGGCATGACGGTGTACAGCATCTACATGGGTCAGTGTAGGAGGCATTACGGTGTACAGCATCTACATGGGTCAGTGTAGGAGGCATGACAGTGTACAGCATCTACATGGGTCAGTGTAGGAGGAGGCATGACGGTGTACAGCATCTACATGGGTCAGTGTAGGAGGAGGCATGACGGTGTACAGCATCTACATGGGTCAGTGTAGGAGGAGGCATGACGGTGTACAGCATCTACATGGGTCAGTGTAGGAGGCATGACGGTGTACAGCATCTACATGGGTCAGTGTAGGAGGAGGCATGACGGTGTACAGCATCTACATGGGTCAGTGTAGGAGGAGGCATGACGGTGTACAGCATCTACATGGGTAAGTGTAGGAGGAGGCATGACGGTGTACAGCATCTACATGGGTCAGTGTAGGAGGAGGCATGACGGTGTACAGCATCTACATGGGTCAGTGTAGGAGGCATGACGGTGTACAGCATCTACATGGGTCAGTGTAGGAGGCATGGCGGTGTACAGCATCTACATGGGTCAGTGTAGGAGGCATGACGGTGTACAGCATCTACATGGGTCAGTGTAGGAGGCATGACGGTGTACAGCATCTACATGGGTCAGTGTAGGAGGAGGCATGACGGTGTACAGCATCTACATGGGTCAGTGTAGGAGGAGGCATGACGGTGTACAGCATCTACATGGGTCAGCGTAGGAGGAGGCATGACGGTGTACAGCATCTACATGGGTCAGCGTAGGAGGAGGCATGACGGTGTACAGCATCTACATGGGTCAGCGTAGGAGGAGGCATGACGGTGTACAGCATCTACATGGGTCAGCGTAGGAGGCATGACGGTGTACAGCATCTACATGGGTCAGTGTAGGAGGAGGCATGACGGTGTACAGCATCTACATGGGTCAGCGTAGGAGGCATGACGGTGTACAGCATCTACATGGGTCAGTGTAGGAGGAGGCATGACGGTGTACAGCATCTACATGGGTCAGCGTAGGAGGCATGACGGTGTACAGCATCTACATGGGTCAGTGTAGGAGGAGGCATGGTGGTGTACAGCATCTACATGGGTCAGTGTAGGAGGAGGCATGATGGTGTACAGCATCTACATGGGTCAGCGTAGGAGGCATGACGGTGTACAGCATCTACATGGGTCAGTGTAGGAGGCATGACGGTGTACAGCATCTACATGGGTCAGTGTAGGAGGCATGGCGGTGTACAGCATCTACATGGGTTAGTGTAGGAGGAGGCATGGTGGTGTACAGCATCTACATGGGTTAGTGTAGGAGGAGGCATGACGGTGTACAGCATCTACATGGGTTAGATATATATATATATCTTACTATAAATGCACCAAGTGTGTGTGTGTGTGTGTGTGTGTGTGTGTGCAGTGCCCGGTGTCGAGTCGGTCGGACCCACGGTTGTCCAGAACCGCCACAAAAGGCCCCTCTGCCCTGGCCAGACTCCATAATTACTTATTTGGGATAAGAACTTATAGGGGTATAGGCGGTAGGGGGCGGTAGGGGGCGGTAGGGGTAGGCGATATAATTATAAATATCGCATCGTGATCCAATATATTCACAGATATGGTATATATCCTGATACAGTGACGCACAATCTATAATTTGCAGTTCTATACCTTAATGTATACTTTTGTACAACGACGGTTGTGTTAGCCTAATGTAATTTAATTTCAGTTTAACTAAACTCTTATTTTAGTTTCTGTTGCCTTGTAGGTGGATGTATTGTCAAGTAACTTGAACAGTAACCTTAAAAACCACGTGAAAAAATATTATCATGTATCGTAATACTGCTTGAAACAATATCGTGTTTATATTATATTATATTATATTATTCCATATCGCCCACCCCATAGAAGAACTTGACCGTTGTTGTTTTTATGTCTGTGTGTCTGTCCGTGCGTGCCGTGCGTGTGTCCGTGTGTCCGTGCGTGTCCGTGTGTGTGTGTCCGTGCGTGCGTGTGTGTGTCCGTGCGTGCGTGCGTGACGTGCGTGCGTG